>NW_007247287.1:0-28610 GCF_000164805.1 Carlito syrichta | reverse complement strand
TAGCCGGAATTACAGGCATGCGCTACCAAGCCCAGCTGAGTTTTTGATTTATTGTAGAGATGAGGTCTCGCTGCCCAGGCGGGTCTCCAACCCGCAGGCTTAGGCAATCTATTTACCTCAGCCTCCCAGAGGCGCGGGATTACAGGCTGAGCCACTGAGCCCGGCTAAGTGATACTCTTTCAACTATGGCAGTGAAACTAATGGGTTACATTGCCTGCCTCATGTTGGCAAGTGTTGGAAAAAAAACTTTAGACAAATTAAATTTATCAGAGTTTATTTGAGCAAAGAAACAATTCACAAGTTGGGCAGCACCTGAAACAGCACAGCTTCAGAGAGCTCCACCCAGCAAAGTAGGCAGGCACAATTTACAGAAATATAAAGGTAGTGATACACAGATGTAGCCAGATTGATTACAGCTTGGAATTTACTTTTTTGGGGGAGATCCATAAAATTATATTATTGGGGCATAGACCTTCAGTAAGTATTTTATAAAATGTACATCTATGTTTTCCAGTAAGAGTGAATTTGGTTATCAATCACTAATACCTTGGATGAATGTAGTTCAACTAATTCAGTTAACTTTGCCTAATGCTTTTGTGTTTGTAGTTCCTTGTTTAACTGTTTTACAACTTCAGTGAAACAAGTACCTCTATCACTGGATATTTCTCTAGGAAACTATGTTCAATGAAGGAAATACATTTCCTGACGACGTTTACTATTACAGCATCAATCTTTCTGCATAGAAAAGCTTACATACCACCAGAAAACATACATGGAAAGTGGCGGTTGAATGAAATCTATTTAAGTGTTCAAATGATCCAGAAGGTACTGGAAATACATAGCCTGAGTTTTTTTTTAAATTGTTTTACCAGAATTATGAGTTTGACAATCTAAATATTAGTGATAAATTACTTCAGTAATTTTAGAACAGTCACTCCAAATTTTTTTTATAATTTGGACTGTATTATAGTTTTTCATGATGAATCATAAAGTGCAGAGCTTTTTTTAAATGGAAACTTTAAGGCCTCAGGAAATATCAGATCCATCATGCTCTCTACAAATACATGCTTAACACTGGAATCATATTCTCTTAAGTACTAATTTTGTTTCTCCAATTCAGATGCATAGCACTGTTTGTTAAATAGATTATCAAAGTAATTTGACTCGGATCAATGTTATGGGGTTCATTCAAATTGAATACCTTAACAATTTTAGTACTGTCTGACTCAGCATAAAAGTCTACCACATTATTTCCTTGGTTTTTAATTAATTCTTATTCTGCTTGATGTTGGGTTAGCAGTTTTATGAAGCAGTTAGTTTCTTCACTAGATTTCTAGAAATTCTTACCGAGTCCAATGATATAGTCTTAAAGTTGTCAGATACCTGTACTTGTTATCATCTTTTCCATGAAACTCCTTAAAGATAAAATACTTTAGGCTTATAGTTTCTGGGAACATTACCAGAGTAAAGAGCTAAATATCTATAAATGATGAGACTTAAAATGATCCTAGTTTTAAGTCTGATGAGAGTTTATTACAATAATGATGGAATTGAAAAGAAGGTTTGTTTATTTCTGTTGCATACAAGGATTTAAGATAATCACTATATCACTGACAGTGTTACACCAGGACTATTAGATTTTTAAGAATTTTATACAATTTTGAGACATATATTAATAATATAGCCATACAAATATAAGCTATAGAACTTTTAGCATTACTTATTATTTGACAATGTTTCCCATATAATTTAATACAGAAAATGAACCAAATTAGTTTAATATATATCTTTTTACTTATTTTATTTATCTCTTTTTTTTTTAAGAAGAAGTATCCAAGTCCTATTTTTAAAAATCCCAAAGTTACTTTTAGATCAAGAATATGACTTAATTCAGAATGGAAATTTGCAAACCTAATAAAAAATAGTAAAGGTTAAGATATTTGACCAGCCAGGCTCAGTGGCTCAGCCTGTAATCCCACGCCTTTGGGAGGCTGAGGTGAGTGGATTGCCTGAGCCCACGGGTTCGAGACCCGCCTGGGCAGCAAGGCCTCATCTCTACAACAAATCAAAAAATCAGCTGGGCGTGGTAGCGCATGCCTGTAATTCCGGCTACTCAGAAGGCTGAGGCGGAAGGATCGCCGGAGCCCAGCAGGCGAGGCTGCAGTGGCCGGGAGCAGGCACTGCACTCCAGTCTGGGCGACAGAGTGAGACTCCAACTCAAAAAATAAAAAAATAAAAAGATATTTGACCAAATCAGGATCACAGGTCATGATGAACAATAGTCACTTATTTGATAAAGTGATAATACTTAAAGGGAAATAAATATATAAATGAAGTATATTTAAATATATTTAATAATATAATATACTTAATAATATAAATAAATAAAAATAAAATTAAAGGCAAATTTAAGAAGTTATATAAATGTAGAAACCTTAGTTCTCTTAATAGAAAATGATCAGTTTTCTTAAGTGATGAAAAATTTTAATAAAGATAATATAAAGAACAGGACTTAATCTTGGTAATTCACTGAATCTTTGTCTCTGAGACCAATTATCTAAAAGGAAAAGTCATTTTACATTTTTTTATTAAAAACAAAGCAATACTACAAGAAAAGTTATTTTTTAATAGAGAAGATCAAATTTTAGTTTTGCATTGTTGTACTTTTGACATTAATGTTGTTTTTAGAAAAAAGTTTAAATAATTCCATTCTAATCTTAGCCAGCTTGATCACACATAAAATTTCTTCCACAAGCTTCATTTTTCATATATATTCTACAACTTTCACAGTTTTTGTTCTGTATGTTTCCTCTTCGAATTTTGGAACCATAAGTCATTCTACTTCAGAATAGAAATCTTTTCCTTACAAAATCAAAGTATATTCATACCTATAGCTATTCCTTACCAAAAACACAGCTTATCTTCCTCGTATGTTTGTATATTAGGTTGCTTTTCTTATTATTGCTGGTAATTTTAGGTACATATTTTACATAGAATTCTCTACCCTTAATGACTTTAATTTTCAGGAAATGCTAAGAAGCTAGAAATTATGAACTCTCTGTCACAACAACAGCCAGAGGATTGGCAAATATATAAATAATAATTTCTAGAGGTACATAATTTCTCATAGTACAATTTGTCAATGTGGCTAAGAGTCTACTTACTAACAGTTACAAATATATTTTGTTTCTCTGTAACAAAAATTGTAGATGGGACAACATTCTATTTTTATACTCTTAGAGAGCTTTTTTGTTTGTTTGTTTGCTAGGCCTGAGAAATAAATTGTACAGTTTTTCCTTAGCCTCAACTTTCCAGTTTGATTATAAGAATGTTAAAATCTTTTGGTATGTAGAAGACATCTTTTATGTGGGAATATTGTCTTGCTTATATCTATTTAATTTACTTACTTTTAGAAATTATGCTTGGATTGCTTACTAAAAGAATATGTTAAACTAGCAGTCATCAGCTGAAGTTATTTTTCTTGCTGACAAATTTTGTAATATAGAAATAACATAAGTTTAAGAGAGGGGACCAAAAAATGGAATTTATTTATTTAAAAATTGTGTATTTATTGTAACATGTTTAAACTTCAGTCACCTTCAAAGGACTTTTTGTTTGATGCAATACACCTATCAAGATGTTTTTTCCACTGTTCAAAACAGTTTTAAATTCATTGATTTGATGTCTTCTAGTGCTTCTGCTGTTTTTTGTTTCACCTCCTCCACATTGGCAAGTATTTTCCTTTGAGTACTTTTTCATCTAGGGAGATAAACTAACTCAAGGTGAGATTTGGTGAGTAGGGAGAAGGGTTTATAGGGGTCATGCTCTTACCGTTCAAAAACTTTTGAACACTAAGTACGGTATGGGCAGGTGCATTCATAAATCATCCATCAAGAAATAGGCAAGCATGTTGAATCTTCAAACAAATTTCACTAAAATCGAACACAGCCTTTCACAACCTTCCTGCTGGTACATGAATGTCAATGAGTTCCTAGTACACTTACTTTGTAGAGGATGCCTGTACCACAAGGATCCACCCTCCAAAAGATAATTCTGGGGTTTTTGACCCCCACCCTTGTATTTTACCAGTAAACCTAGGTAGGAAAAGTTGAGCATCTGTATAATATTAATATTGAAAACTCTGAAGACATATCTGCTTTAATCAGATCAATAATATTCTTATTACTAAATATTACTCAGGTCATGTGAACTTGAAAATTATTTGTGTTAGCTCTAATTTTTCTGAGATAACAGTTCATTTATATTAACACTTATTTTTCTTTTCTTTTCTTTTTTTTTGAGTTGGAGTCTCCCTCTGTCACCCAGACTGGAGTGCGGTGACTGCTCCTGGCCACTGCAGCCTCGACCTGCTGGGCTCCGTCGATCCTTCTGCCTCAGCCTTCCAAGTAGCTGGAACTACAGGTGCGCGCTACCACTCTCAGCTAATTTTTTATGTATTGTAGAGATGAGGTCACACCAAGTTGCCCAGGCAGGTCTCAAACCTGCAGCCTCAGGCAATCCATTCACATCAGCCTCCCAAAACGCTGGGATTACAGGTTGAGGCATCAAGCCCGGCAACACTTATTTTTCTTAAAGTCAATCAAATAAAGTTATTTTACAATTTAATCTGGTATATCATAAGAGTAAAAATAGTACACATGATATCATATACATAGACATACATAATCATATAGATTTAAAAAACATCTTTTAGCTTTATTATAACATTTTAGCCATGTTCCAAGTAAAATAATACAAGTTCTTAGTTTGTTCAAGAATATTTAGATCCAAATTGCTTTACTGACCAATGAAACAATATTTTCTGCTGAGATGGCTAAAGCTTTTGACTAAAGTATTTGTAAAAAATACTTTAAATTTTGTCAATTTTCCTGCGAAAGGGACATCTTTAAAAATCATCTTATAATTTAATATTTTAGAAGCCTCTGTATACCAATTAAAAATGCATCCTTTTGCCTTTGTAGTGCTTTAGATCCTTTCTTTTCTAATGGACTTTGCAAGCAAACAATTTTATCTAGATTAAAGCTTTCCCACTGGAGTCACTGACCACTCAATTCTAACTTGTTCTTAGTATGCTTAACTTACTTTTCCAAAAATACACAAGTTTGGGATTCATAATATTTTATCATAAAATTAGCCAGTGTCCCAGAAAGTGGAGTCCCAGACTCTCTAGATTTGAAGAAACTCATTTTCAAATGGCACCCTCCCGAGTCCTCTAACAGGATCCGGTCCAGTTAATTACTGGATCTAATCCAATCCTAGATTCCATCCAGTAAAAATGACTCAAAAAAAGTCAGAGAGCTCAAAACATACATGGAGCTCAAATCCAACAGAAAATTCCACGAGAAATCAATGAGCACAATGGGCCCTGTTGGGTGTCTTCACTTGACCACTCAGAACTCCTAAATGACCACTGGAATTCTTCTTTGGATTTCACTCCCGACATCTATCTGTTAAAAGAAAAGAACTTTAGAAAAAAATAAAATTAGCAGTTTATTTGAACAATGAGACTAAATCAGTAAATGTTCAAGGAGTTCCACCTAGCAATGTGGGCAAGCAAAATCTCTAAACCGAAAAAGGAAGAGATATATAGAAATAACAGGCTAGTTGATTGCTCACTGCTTAAAGTTCAGCAAGTGCCTAATTTGGGCATGTCTGAGTTGTTTTTAGCTTGTGATTGGCTGAAAGACCATTGCTATGATTGGTGGAGACTTAATTACTTCTTACAAGAACATACTCTTAAGTGAGGTTTGATTTTGTTTAAATATTAAGTTAGGTTACCACTGTAGGGCAGATGTAATGTAAGAATTCCATGTACACTGAGTTGGGAGGAGTGAAAGCAGTCTTAGGCTAGAACATTTCATACTCTCTATTCTTAGTAGAATGTGAGTAATTTTTCAAGAATAAATGCCTTTTTTAGAATAAGGTATACTTTTTATCAAATTTCAGGGATCTAAAATGTCTTTTTTTGTCCACTTTAAGGTAAGGATTTGCCAATTTCCTCACTTGGTCATTGTAATATGCAATAAGAAATATATAGTTTGTTATTTGTTCCCAACTTCTGACTCTAATATTTTTATAATTTCCTAAGTGATGGAAGCAATAAAGATGAGAGAACCATCTTTTGTTGTTCTTAACACATCCTTTTCAACCACACCTGAATTTCAGTTAATGATATAATTTTTGAAAACCCCTAGATAATCATAGATTGGAGTGTGGGGGCTGATTGTCAGGCAAATGAACTATGTGATTAGAAGATTGAAATGTTCAGCTTAACCCCAGACCTTCAGAGCGGAGGGAAGGACTGAAGATTGAGTTGTTCACCAATAGCCTACATAATAAAACCATCATTAAGTCTTAAAATGACAGAGTTTGGGGAGCTTCTGGGTTACTAAATACCCAGTGGTGCTGCCAGAGAGGAGATGGAAGCTCCATGCTTCTTCCTCCATGCCTGATCTGTACATCTCTTCCATCTGGCTATTCCTGGGTTGTATGTTTTTTATGACAAATGAGTAATTGTAAGTAAAGCTCCTTTCTGAGTTTTGTGAGCCATTCTAGCAAGTGATTAAACCTGAAAATTGGATCGTGGAACTTCAGCTTTATACCCATCCATTCAAAAGCACCAGTAAGAAACTATACTTGCAATTGGTATCTGAAATGGGAGTAGTCTTATGAGACTGAGCCCATACCCCGTGGGATCTGATACTATCTCCATGTAGACAGTGTTAAAACTCAGTCTTACATATCTAGACACAGAAGTATTTTGTATTGTATATTAGTATAGAGAAAAGCAGGCTCTTACCCCTTGCAGTCATAGTCATAAGGATTTTTAAAAAACATTTTAATTATGGAATTATTACATTGAGCACATAAGATTAGCAGAGAATAAAAGTCACATAATCTTACAAATAGATGCAGATAAATTATTTGATAAAATTTAAAAAGTAACTCTGTACAAACTATGTATTTTAAAAATCTCCTTGCCTGATATTTATGAAAAACTTGCAAAAACATTATGCCTAATGACTAACACAAACTCAGTTTAAACTCATTCTTAAAAACCTGGCTAAATACTAAGCAAAAAAATTTTTTTTTAAAAAGCAGGAATAAGAAATTTAAACATTTGAGAGATGTGAATCCTTATTGCTATCCCTATTTCAAAATAATATGACTCTACAGAGAAATCCAAAAAGCTTGTAAGAAAAATTATTAGGATTTATTACAAATTTTAGGATCCAGATTTTCTAGATATGAGGTTGCTAGACAATAAAGTCTTTATAAAGAAACAGTGCTACTTTACACTAAAAACAATCAGTGAAAAAATAGAAATTTTAAAAGATAACATTTCCAATTGTAACAGAACTTGTTAGAAATCTATTAATAAATTTCAAGATCAAAGTGTTAGTGGAACAAGGGGAAAAGACTGAAAAAAAAAAGTCTGGAAAGACCTCCTCCAAAATTTGCCAGAAGATCGTATGCAAATCAGTAAGAGAATATTTCCTTATTAACAAAGCATGAGAAGTTATCACTGATATAGAAATAGATATCTTAATTAATGTCACTACAAAAATTTCAAATATAAATTTATTGCATTTAAAAGTAAATTACCAACACCTTTAGGGTTAAAAAATACATATAAGATAATTTTAATAGCAATCTGGTACAGAAGGGTTAATTGAATCAAATTTATAAAGCACAGATCACAAAGGAAAACTGTCTATATTAACATGGAAAGCTCACTTTTAATAAGCAGCTTCTGAACAATTATCATAATACTATAAAAAGGGATTGGCAGTAGTAGGAAACTGTCAGGGAAAGGACGGGGCACACCTCATCAGTAAGGTTACCTGATCTCAAACCAGATGAAGTGAGCAAAGTGAGGCCCAAATTTTACCTACACAATGACAATTTGTATACCTAACCCTGAATACACCCCACATCTTTAGAATTAAAAAAATTAGAAAAAGATGGAAAGTAAACATATTATAATGCATTTTTAAAATGTTATAAACTGATGCAGAACCGGTATGAATAAATGTTATCTTTCTTTATTTAATTGATTGTATATTTACATGTAGACTTCTCTCCAGTGTCCACAATGAAAGAGTATCAAAGCAAAAGTCTTTGTGTTGTTCATCTATAAAAACTGATTTTTATTGTTCACCTTTAATTCTATAAAAAGCAAGAAAAGAAAACTTATTTAGGGCAAAAAATAATTACAGTTACATTGAAAATAGCAAAAAAGAAAATGCTAGCAATGATATCAGAGGATTTCTTAACCTTTAGAGATCTTATTCACAAAATTTTAAATTATTTAGATTTATTTGCTAATTCTGTTGTAAATTTTTCTTGAAAAATTCACACAGAGCATCAGGGAATTATTATTATTATTATTATTATTATTATTATTATTGTGCTGGAGTTTCACTCTGTTGCCCAGACTGGAGTGCAGTGGCAGGCTCCCGGCCACCACAGCCTCTACCTGCTGGGCTCCGGGAATCCTTCCACCTCAGCCTCCAAGTAGCTGGAACTACAGGCGGGCTCTACCATGCCCGGTGAATTTTTTGATTTATTGTAGAGATGAGGTCTCGCCAAGTTGCCCAGGTGGGTCTCGAACCCGCGGGCTCAGGCAATCCACTCACCTCAGCCTCCCAAAGCACGGGACTACAGGCTAAGCCACCGAGCCTGGTTAGGGAATTATCAATATTAATTTAGTTCATTAAAAAAATTTCACTAATAATATAACTTGGTATTATTACAGAGTAGACAGTATGCAAAGTTTCTAGTATGTTTATAATTATTTAAGATCCATTTTTACTCTGTAAATAGTAGGCAATATAAATTTGTCCAAAACAAATTTTATTCTATGCTACTATGTTTTTGACAAACAGATCCATTCCTAAAATATAATAAAAAAAATTAGATGGTTTTTCAATAAGCAAGAAAATGAAGATTCCCTCCAAACCTGAGGATACATGACACAGAAAACAAAAATATACCCCTAGATTTGCTCTGTAGCTGAAAAGAGTAATTGAAAGAAAACACTGCTTACAAACTAATTACATACTTTTCTAAGATACCATTTTTTAAAGTGTGAGACCCATCTGGCTTGACATCTGCAAAATTCCTATAATTAAAAGAGAAGGAAATAAGCATAGTAGAAGTTATTCAAGGTTTTTGTGCATTTTACTAACTTTTCTATGCTTTATCTTTGACTATAACTAAGGCGTCTATAGGAATTATATTTCATTGAAACTGAAGGTACACAATTTTGTGAACAAAATTCTTAATATCTGATTTTTAGCCTGTCTATGATAACTTTCGGGTTCCTCCATTGCATATTATACATTTGACTGTGTTATTAACTTCATCTTTCTGTTAGCCCAATGAGTCACACATGGCAAAAGTCAGACAATTCTATGTTTCTAACCACTGGACTGCCAAACAGAACTACTATACCTAACTGATTTAGTGTGAGTTATTACTTTATGCTTTCATGTAAAATATATTTTAATTGGTAAAATGTATCTTTCATGTACTATTCTCAGTGCTGACATATAGCAGTGAAGAACCAGTGTGAATAAATGCTATAAAATAAACTTCATGAAAGATCACTGCTTTCATGAAGTTTATTTGATAATTCTTTTACAATATTAGCCTCAAGCACAGAAAGAGAAGCTCAAAAATCCAGAATTATACCCTAACAGAGATTTTAGCATTTTCCTCCTGTCTCACAGTGAAGAAATATATGACTCTTTTCTAATTTTTTATTTCGTTTAGGTCCCTTAATGAGCTGAAGCAGTTGAGAAAAGATAAAGTCACATTCTCATTGCCATTAAAATTAAAAGAACAAGAAGCAAACCAAAGATTTTTGTCTGATTCTGGCAAGCAGTATGGAGATCCATGTATATGGTTTATAAATCACATATGCATGATTTCATTTTAAATTTTAGATAAAAGTTGCTTATGCAGTTTTCATATATGCCAGACAATATTCTAGACACATTGAAAATATTCACTCATTTAATCCTTTAAAAAAAAAAACACTATAAAACAGATATGATTAGTATCATAATTTACATATCAAAAACTCAGGCACAAATAAGTGATTTTGTGGCAGGAGTCACACAGCTAGAATGCAACAGAGAAAGATTTCCATCTAATCATTTGGACTCCATAGTCCATGTTTTTGACATAAATGCTACCTCTCACATATTTAAGGAGTTATGTTTCTTGGGGCCTCAAAAGACCTTCATGGGGAAATGTCAAAAACATTTCTTTTTATGAACTACTTGGAAAGAGACAGTTTTTATAATAGTTCAAAATTTGCTAAAATGGTAGAAAGAGACAATTTTGAACAAAACTAATTTTTAAATCGTACTAATTGAGAAACTCCATGTGATTCTTCTTGTATAAACCATGGGAATATGTGTTTAATAGTTTACTGAATCTTTACAGGCCTTGAAAGGTTGTCAAAAGCAAGGTATTTACTTACTAGAAAAGCAGAGAGAGACCCTCAGCAAATAAGTCCTTACATAAAAACAACCAAAACACAGACCCAAAAAACATTGTCAATATCAACTTTTTAGAACTCTGAAACGTCAAACAATCTGAAGGGCATTTATTTAAAAAAAAATTACTGAACCTAGGTGAGAACATCAGGGTTTATGCATTCTTATTTGATCTATTTCCATCCTGAAGTCCCTAATTTCATAGTTAACTTGAAAACCGGTAGGCACCAATCTCTGAAAAACAGATGGCAGACACTAATCTGTGAAAAACAGGAGTAGTGCAGCCACCAGAGGGAGCAGATGGGTTTGGAGTTTTCAAACAAGCGTTATATACCTAGAGCATTGGTACTTTGACTAGTCTTACAGCTCCTTGGAAAAGCTCCATTTACAGAACGTCGTTATTTGACCTAACCTGGAGTTTACTTTATTGGGAAACCCTATTCTCAGGGAATTAAGAGAACCAAAGGTAATTGTTTAACATCCCAACGTCCTAAGTCTGTAAATATGAGTTGGGGCACACAAGAGCATATCCAAAACATAATAGGAAGATCTGTGAAACAAGATGTCCATCAGAGACTTTAAAAGTTCTGACATATTTCTGTTGTTCTAGAAAGCAACACACAAGTACAGGGCTAGGCACATGCCAAAAGGAAAGGGTCTGAATCTATCATTGTTGGCTAATATTGAGTCTTTGCACAAGTAGGCAGAAAAGGTTGAGCGAGAATTTTAAATTGCTTTATTATAGAAGTTATATCCAAATAAACGTACAGAACTCCTGTAACAAAAGAAGTAAGGCTTAATGCTTCAAGGAATTTAACGAAATCTCTGAACAAATTACTAGATGATCACTAAACCAATCAGGCCTATATTTCAGCAGCCACATAATATAAACTTTACAGAATTGGCCTAGGAAAGTCACTATACAAATAAACACTAGCAAAATAGCAAAAAGCATCAATAATAAACTATAGAGAATGGGAGAAATCTGATTTACATAATTTCCACACCAAATTACCTAAAATACTCAGTTTTCAACAATAATAATGAAAACAAAAGACAGGAAAAAGTAAAACAAAGTGTTGCCCACGCAGAAAAAAAATGCAGCCAATGGAAACAATTCCTAAGGGACTAGATATTGGGCTTACTAAGTAAAGACTGTTAAAATTAGCTATTAACGAGATTAAAAATGATATCTAAAAATTTGAAGGAAAATATGGCAATGATGCCTCACCAAGTAGATAATATCAATAAAAATAAAGAAAATGTTTAAAGAAGAAAAAGCTTCTGGTGTTGAAAAATACAGTACCTGAAATGAAACGTTCACTAACAGAATTCAACAAAAGATCTTATTTGGCAGAATAAACAATTAATAAACATGAAACTAGGTCAGTTGAGAACAGTATGCAGAATTAAAAGAAAACCAAAGAAGAAAAATAAACAAAACCTCACAGACATGTGAGATCATCAGATGTACCAACATACACGAAACATGTGTCCAAGAAAAAGAAGAAACTAAGGTGGAAAAAACCCAAATAATATTTGAAGAATACGGATGCAAATCTCAAATTTGATGAAAAATCATTAATTTATGCATCCAAAAAGTTCAGATAACTCCAGGAGATCTACACATAGACACCTCATAGTCAAATAGCCAAAGTCCAAAAATGGAGACAAAAATCTTAAAAACAGCAGGAGAAAAATGACTTATAATGTACTAGAGATCCTCAATAAAATTAGTAGCTAACTTCTCATTAGAAAAGGTGAAGTCCAGAAAGCAAAAATATTATATATTCAAGGTCCTGAAGGAAAAATGAAAAGTAAAACTAGAATTATCAACCCAGACAGTCTTCAAAAATGAAAGAGAGAATTACTCAAAGAAAATGGCAGAGTAGGGCACTCAAGGAATAGTTCTTGCTATAAAACAACCACTAAGCTGGAAAAAATGAACAGAACCAACTTTTTTTGAGCTGGAATTTAATTAAAAAGAAAACAGCATTCATGGGAGCGCTAAATGAAGAAAAAATGCAGCTGAGTTTTGGCAGGTAAGCGCTGTATCACTTTTGCTTGCCTATCTAACATCCTCTACTCCCAAACGTGGCCATAATCACAGAGACATAAGTCTGCATTCCTGACATGACTTTCCAGGGGACTAATATAGAACTTGTTTTTAAAATGTTATGGTTGTGTTCTGACGATTCTCTAAAGAACTGACAAAGAGAATGACCTTGGTTCTGCCCACCTTGCAGTGGCTTATCTGCTTATTTCTATCAAGCATTTTTTAAAAGTTAACTAAAGTTCCTCTCAAACTCTTTTAATAAATAAAAAAAAGATACCTAGAAAAAGAAATACTTTTTAACGCATGCCATAAGGCCAGCATTATCCTGAGGACAAAACTATTCATGAAAAATACAAGAAAAGAAAATTACAGACAAATATCCCTTATAAACATAGACAAAAAAATTGTTAATAAAATACAAACAAACTGATTTCAACAGCATATTAAAAGGACCATACACCATGATCTAGTAAGATTTATCCCAGAAAATTAAAAATGGTTCAACATATTTAAATCAGTCAAAGCAATATGTCACATTAAAATAATCGGTATACAAAAATCTTCAAGATTAAAGAAGACCTAAATGGAAAGACATTCCATGTTCATAGATTGAAGGACAATATTTTTTATGATGGCAATGTTACTCAAAGTGATCTACAAATTTAGTGCAATCCTTACCAAAATCCCAATGACCTATTTTGTTGTTGTTGTTGTTTTGCAGAAATGGGACAACTCATCCCCAAATTCATATAAATAGCAAGGATTCCCAACTAGTCAAAACAATCTTGAAAAAGGAAAAGGAATTTAGTAGAATAAAGCTTTCCAATTACAAAATTTACTACAAAGCTATAGTAATCAACACAATGTGCAAATGGCATAAATATATGTCAATGAAATAGAATTGAGAGTTCAGAAAAAAAACCTATACAATTATTGTCAATTAATTTTTGACAGGGGTGCAAAGACCATTCCATGGAGAAAAATTGTCAACAAATGATATTGGTACACTGGATATCCACATTCAAATGAATTATGTTGGACCTTTATCTCATACTACATATCAATAATAACTAAACATTGATCAGCAATCTAAATATAAAAGCCCAAATTGCAAAAACTCTTAGAAGAAAACTTAGAGGTAACTCTTGAGGACTTTAAATATGGCAATAAATTCTTAGATGTGACAGCAAGAGCATAGCAACAAATGAAAAAATACATAGATTGTACTTTATCAAAGTTAAAAAACTAGGTATATCAAAGGCCATTATCAAGCAAAGGAAAAACAAACTATAGGATGAGAGAAAATATTTGCTAATCATATAAATGATAAGAATTTATATTCAAAACATATAATCAACATTAAAACTCAATAATAAAAATGAAAATACCCCAGTTTAAAATTTGCAAAGTATTTTAATAAAGAGTTATCCAAAGAAGATGTAAAGGTAGCCTAGAAGCACTTTAAATATACACATTATTTCATCAGGGAAATGCAAATCTAAACTCAAAAAGAATGTTACTTTACCCCTACCAGATGGTCCAAATGAGTTGTAGCTACTCATTTTGTTATTGATAAGGATGGAATTGATAAGGATCTGGAGAATTTGCTACCCTCATACATTGCTGTGGGTATGTATAATGGTGCAATCACTTTAGAAAATGATTTTGCATAATTTTGAAACCAAGTTATCTGGGACCTGACAAGTTTCCTAATAGATATATACACAAGAAAATTAAAAAGATATGTCTATACAAAGACTTTCACATGAAAGCTAGTGTCAGTATTAAATTATAATCATCATAGGAAAAGCAACTCTAATGCTATCGATTGATGAATGAACAAATACAGTATACTCATACAACAAAATAGTCTTCTACCATAAAAATAAAGTGCTGATACATGATACATAAATTAAGCGCTGATACATGATGGATAAAGCTTTAAAGAAACTAATTACAAAATGCTACAGATTTTATAATTCCATTTATATGAAATGTCCCACATGAACAAATCTAAAGACAGAATGGATGAGTGATTCCCTAGGGCTGAGATGAAGGTGTGACAGGAAGTTGCTGTTAATAAGTGTGAGTTTTCGGGTGGGCTCGGTGGCTCAGCCTGTAATCCCGCGCTGTGGGAGCCCTCGGGTTCTGGGCAACTTGACGAGATCTCATCTCTACAATAAATAATAATAATAATAATAATAAATTAGCCGGGCATGGTAGGTGCGCTTATAGTTCCAGCTACTTGGAAGGCTGAGGCGGAAGGATCGCCGGAGCCCAGCAGGGCGAGGCTGCGGTGGCCTGGAGCGTGACACCGCCCTCCAGTCTGGGCGACCGAGTGAGATTCCAACTCAAAAATAAATAATAAGTGTGAGTTTTCTTTTAGAGATGACAAAAATATTCTAATATCAAATTGTGGTGATGGTTGTATAATTCTGTGAAATGCTAAGAATCACTTAATTACTATACTATAAATGGATAAATTTTATAGAACTTAAATTATACCTCAACACAGCTGTTTTTCTTAAAGGCTATTATTTCTTAAGTTTCTATGTTTTATTTTTATCAAAATTTCTCTTACTGTTAAGAAAAAACCCTGAAAAAGTAATTCCCAGACTATATAAAGAATATTCACAACTCAATGACAAAAATAAATAAATAAATAATGGCAAAAGGCTTAAATAGACATTTCTCTAAATAAGATATGCAAATGACCAAAAAGTACATAAAAATGTGTTCAACATCACTAGTCATTGGGAAAATGCCAAATCAAAACCATAAGGAACTATCACTTTACATCTATTATGACTGCTACTAAAGAAAGAAAGTTAAATCAAAATTTAAATAAAAGCACAATGGCAAATGTTGTCTAGAATGTGGAGAAATTGTGACCTATATGATTGCTGGTAGGTGTATAAAATGGTGCAGTCACTGCAGAACACAGTTTAACAGTTTTTCAAAAAGCTAAATACAGAATTATTTTATGCTCCAGTAATTCCAATTCTAGGAATTTATTCAAAGGAATTGAAAGCAATTTAAAAAGAGTAATTATACACCAATGTTTATATAAGCATTATTCACAATAGCTAAATGTTTAAAACAGCCAACTGCCCATTAATAGATTAGTGAATAAATAAAATATACAAACAGTGGAATATTTTTCAGCAATAAAAGCGAGGATCTGATACATGCTACAACATAGAAGAGACTTGAAGAGATTATGCTAAATAAAATAGGCCAGACACACAAAAACAAATATTGTATTATTCCACTTACGTGAGGTACCTAGAACAGAGAAATGTATAGAGATGAAACATAGATTAGATGTTATCAGGGACCTAGGCATGAGCAGTGGAAAGTTATTACTTAATGGCCATGGAGTCTCTGTTTGAAGCAATGGAAAAGTTTTGGAAGTAGTTAGTGGGTGATAGGTACAAAACATTTTATTATGCCATACAATTGTAAACTGGTTAAAATTGTAAACATGGCAAATTTTATATTATGTATATTTTACCACAGTAGAAAACAAATAAACAAAAAAATTCCTCTTCGCTCTCCTGAGTAACGTTCACTTAGAAATGTTTAGGTTGGGCTTGGTGGCTCAGCCTGTAACCCCAGCACTTTGAGAGGCTGAGGAGAGTGGATTGCCTGAGACCGCTGGTTCGAGACCAGCCCAGGCAACCTGGCAAGATCTCGTCTCTACAATAAGTCAAAAATTAACTGGGCATGGTAGCACCTGCCTGTAGTTCTGGCTACGTTGAAGGCTGAGGCAGAAGGATCGCCGGAGCCCAGCATGTCAACACTAGGGTGGCCTTGAGTGTGCCACTGCACTCCAGCCTGGGTGACAGACTGAGACGCCAACTCAAAAATAAATAAATAAATAAAAATTTTTAAAGTTCTTTTTGTCTTGAATCACTCCAGTTGCCTTTTAAAATTATTTACATTTATTTGACCTATGCGGAGGATGAAATTATAGCCTCCATCTTTTTATAACCTTTCTTATTTTTAAAATTTATTACAAATATTGACTTTTGTTTCTCATCCCAAATCAGTACACTGTCTTAATTGCCTCTAAAATATCCTATGCTTCAGATTTTCCCTATATTGGAAATGTTTCTTTTTCTATGTTTGAATTTTTTCTTGTTTTTCTCAGGTGGTAGACAGACTAAAAAATACATTTCAGGGAGAATGTGCCAAGCACTGAAAAAATTGGGAAAGTTAATTTTTCCCTTGTGAAAATCAGGTATCTGTCTGGTTTTTAAAAACAATATAGTGTGTATGGCTTTTTTTGTCTCTACTTACAACTCCCAATTCTCATTTTATTTTTGTTCCTAATTTGCAGTACACATTTATTCTTGTTAAGTTATTGCACAGAAGTACTCTGTCTCAAGTTCTATTTTATAACATTTAGTACTTTTTTCAAATGCCTTTTAATTTTTAATTCGAATGGGATAAGTGCTGGCCACCTACCTCCCTTGGTGTCTGCCTTGGACTTAATAAAAATGACCCCAATCCATCTTTCTGGTCAGACTTACCATTTACCTCTCAGGGCTCTAGTAGAAATTAATGAGATCAGTGTTCCAGTGCTCTTTGAAGACTCACATTTTAGAAGAGCTATGCCAAAAGTCACAAGAGATTTTTACTACGAATTGTTCATGAAAAATGAATGTTATTATTTTTAGTAAATGTTAAGAACATTAGATATTCAAAAAAATACACTCAACTGTTGGAAAAATAAATGCAGTAGTCAAAGCTAGAAGACCCTTATTGATATAACTGTACGGAAAAATGTCAGGATTGATGGAGAACTTAAAAGATTTAGAAGTTATGAATATCTCAAAAACAGGCTTGCATTATCATTTATACTATCTAAGGAAAATAAAAATGAAACAGGTGATTAACACCCAGTTCAAAGGTAATTTATTGTTTTGAATAATATTCATTTTTGTCATAATAATACTACTTAATCATTCCTAAAATATTTTGAAAATACAGTAAGAACATTATTAATAACTCAAAACAGAGTTTCATAAACATTTGGTCATGGTTTCTTTGATGCTTCAGTTATGTATATGTTTTAAGTGACACTGAATAAATGTTATACTTCAAGTAGTATGTAATAATTTTAAGGGTATTTTAAAACTATATCATATTATAGTATTTTATACTATATGAAGATATCAAACCAAAAGACAAAAATACAAATAAAATTATGCAGAATTCTACCATTGTTAATATTTTGACAGTTTAGTAAAAAGTATTTTTATGCATTACAAAATTTTCCATTCTCTTTTTAACATAATTATTTATTTAAATGACTTTTTAACATAAGAATAAATGTTCATTATGCAAAAATCAGGTAAGATATGTAAAAATAAATAAATGAATCATAAATAACCCCATCATGTGGAGGGATCACTGCTAATGACATAACTGCAAATACTTTGGATTATAGTTGTTCCCTCTGATTTGAGACATATTTATGTACATATGCACGTGTGTTATATGAATATACAGATATATACATAGATAGACATAGGCTATGTCTATATACAGACAGATCATATTTCTAATCATATTTTTATATCAGTATATACACACAATGTATAATACTATGAAATTAAACAATTTACAATTAAACTATGTCAAATTTAAAGCTGTTGAAACTTTTAAACATTCTGAGCCTTAAGAGGAATGTGGCTATGTAGCCTGAGGCAAACGAGAGCAACTTCTGCCATTTATCTTTTCCTGTAAATAATTAGGAAGTCGAAGTGATACCAAAGATAAGAGCTCCTCATCTCATTGCCCCTCTACACAGAGTAATAAAGTAATCTTCCTAGGAATGCAGCTATCTGTAACTAATCACTATGAAGTATATACAGCTCTTGTATGTAAAATGTTGTAGTTCTGCTGAGACATCTCTATCTCTGCCTACACCAGTGAAACCTTAACTTCTCTACTTTGGAATGATGACCTCACTCATTTGGAGTCATTGTTTCTGGGTGTCTGTCCTCAACCTCTACACTTGAATAAACTTCATACTTAATCAGCCTTTTCTGAATCCCATAACGTAAGACTGACATTTTGGCAACCATGTAGGTACCCAAAGTGAACCTCCAGTGTCCCTTTCAGTTTTCTCACAGCCAAAGTCTTGGTACCAGCACAAATGACTTATGTTCATCTACCCTCACTGTAGTAAACAAGAACCTCTGGGAAGGCTCATCTGAGATGAAAATCCTGCCATGTTTGGTTGAGGATTCAGACTTTATACAAAATACATACATTCCTAACTCGATGACGTTGGAATAGAAGTGCTACTGCAAGATAGGAGTTTTGTTTTGTTTTTCTCTAGAGGTTCTACTAGCTGAGAATATGTGATTTTTACTTTTCTCTGATGTTAAGGTTTTATTTGGAAATACTTCTTAAAGTTTTTCAACATTTTATCTCATTTGAAAGTTTGTCAGAGAAAGAAAACCACTTTTCCCTGAAAAGAGGATGTGAATCTTTGTGGCTTAAGCAAAAAAAAAAAAAAAAAAAATGCGGAAGTTGCAACCCCTAAAGAAGCAAAATGGAGGTTACCCGAAAATGGGAAAAACGCTGACTGGGAGCAGAGCCCCGGCGGGAAGCGGCCATGATGGAGGCAGAGCCCCACGGGTCCTATCGAAGGGCCCCTTTTGGCCTCAAAGGAAGGCGGGCTGAGGCTTGAAAACCTCTTCCCTTGATAAACAAAACAATTAGCTAGAATGTGCGAGGATGTGGCATTCGCAGTAAACCTATGTACAGAAACGTAAAAAAGGCTCAACAGCAAAAGTTTCCCCCCTGAAGGGACAAGTCAATGTTTTACTACCTCCTTTCCCATGAAATTTTGCAACCTTTAGCTAAAAAGGAAAAACAAGTCCTTCCTCATACCCTTTATAAGTAACAACATTGACAGTTGTGATTGAAGAGGAAGTGAGAAACTGAGACAGAGTATCTCCAAAAACAGGTGTTTTCGGGAAAAACAAGTCACAGACATGCCTTTTGATTTAAGAAACAATTAGAAAAAGGGTTAAAATTAAAGTAAGGATTAGAATTAAATAAATAGCAGTTATAATTAAAAGATAAATGTTTATTATAGATGTAGGTATTACTTAAATATAAGTAATAGAAGGAATAGGAAATAAGTAAGTTTTAAGGTAAACTTAAAATTATATACACTTAATGTAGGTTTAAAATTAAATACATTTAGAATTACAAGTAAGATTAATTTCATATATAGTGTAGATTTAGACATGTTTTGTTTAGAAATATAAAATGTAAAATAGGTGATAAGAAAATAGCAAGTAATATAGATAAGGCAATTAGAATTAAGAAAGTTAAATTTTTAAATTAAGAGTATTAAGAATTCATAGTGGGTAAATAAGGGTGGTTATATAAAAGAAAAAACAAGTCAATATTTTGCTGCTAAAAGTATATATAAGGGTAGAATTAAGAAAATCGATTAGTAAAGTAAAAGAAATAGAATAGCGAAGGGAAGAGATTCAGTTGGCCTAGAGGTCACAGGATATGGCTGATAAATTCTTGGCAGCTGGTATTTTGTTACACCACGGGTAGCAGGAAGGAACAAAATGAAACTTGTAAAGGTCAACTTCCCCATAAACAAAAGAAAAAACATGATGTAAACATTTAATGTGTAACATGGGATACATTTTGTGGGTAGAGGAGTCAGGAAAAAAGCTATATAAGCTTGTAAGAATTGAATAAAAATTGGCAGAGTCTTGAGCTCTCCCCAGGAAGAGGATTCCTGTCATCTTGGTCTTTTCTTCTTCGCCGTTCCCAATTCTCCCCATTCAGGCCCTAACTCTCTCTTGGAGCTGGACTCTGGCAAAAAAAAAAAAGATTGAAATATTTAAAATGGGTCAGATTCTAAAGCTCGGCTCCATTGACAATCAAAATGTTCTTCTTAAGTGACCATAATATTAAAAGGGTCTCTATGAGGATGAGATAAGTCCTGAAGATATGAGATACTGTTCCTCCCAATCAAAAGGCAGCTGAAGAAACTAGGGGCTTGTGAAAGCATTTAACTTATTACTTACAATGTGAAATGGTCTCATAAGGAATCCCTTAAGAAGAGCATACAGGAAACCTTGCTAAACCATGTGGGCACACATAAAGGTTGACCACCTACTGTCTTATGTGTCCACATAAAAGGAAAGAACTGACTCAAAGGTGAAAGAAACCTTGAGGAGATTTTCCCATAAGCAGCATGCTTGATCCAAAGCACCCCATTAGGTCTTTTTGGCCATTCAGAATGAAAGTCTAAATTATGGGCAATCATACTTCTAAACCCACCATTAGAAACATCAGTTGGACATAAGTTTAATACTTACAAGACCTCTTCATGCAAATAAAAAATAGTCTCACATAACTAATGGAGACCCTGAATTACAGTAGCCAAAATAGAATACTTTTTAAATACCTAAACTAGTTTATCCAAGTGCTCAATGAGAGAGAGAAAGAAAAAAAAAAGCTCTAAAATAAAACAAGATAACTGGGAGAGCTATTTTCAATGATACTTAAAAGCTTTTAAAAGAAGTTCTGATAAAGTCAGTTTTTTTGCCAGAGGAAAACAAATATTGTCTGAAACAATTTCTGAATTGAAAAAGGCTGCTGAAATTTCTACCCCTCTTTCAACTTCTCCTTCTCTTTTGTCAGAATTTCCTTATTTGAATTTATCTCTCTTTTCTCCCTTTTTCTTCTAACTCCAATTCAGGAGCACTTTTTGTCCTGTGGTTAAAAGGACAATCCAAAGACATTCAAAAATTCTCAGATTCTCTTCAGGACTTTATTGGATTTGTTAGATAATTCCAATTAAACATTTGAGATGATGACCCAAGATTCTCCCGTTTATATCCATTGGTCAGAAGGAAAAGCCAAGGATTGTACAGCAAGCGTGAACTGGAGGGATTCTTTAGAGGACTTCTCTAAATTTTTTTTTTTTTTTTTTTTTTTTTACTTTTTTGAGTTGGATCTCACTCCGTCACACAGACTGGAGTGCAGTGGCCGCTCCTGGCCACCGCAGCCTCTACCTGCTGGGCTCCGGCGATCCTTCCTCCTCAGCCTTCCAAGCAGCCGGAATTACAGGCATGCACTACCACGCACGGCTGATTTTTTGATTTATTGTAGAGATGAGGTCTCGCTGCCCAGGCGGGTCTCGAACCCACAGGCTCAGGCAATCCACTCACCTAAGCCTCCCAAAGGCGCGGGATTACAGGCTGAGCCACCGAGCCTGGCTCTAAATTTTTTAAAGCAGATTTTATTTTTATTTTTTATTTTTGTGTTGGAGTCTCACTCTGTTGCCCAGATGGGAGTGCAGTGGCCCTCCCGGCCACCGCAACCTCGACCTTCCGGGTTCCGGCGATCCTTCTGCCTCAACCTTCCAAGTAGCTGGAACTACAGGCATGTGCTACCACGCCCGGCTAATTTTTGATTTATTGTAGAGATGAGGTCTCGCCAAGTTGCCCAGGCGGGTCTTGAACCCGCTGGCTCAGGCAGTCCACTCACTTCAGTCTCCCAAAGGTGTAGGATTACAGGCTGAGCCACCGAGCCCAGCTTAAAGCAGATTTTTAATGGACCAACAATACTTCTAAATCTTCTAACTATCATCTTCTTAGATTTCTAAAATGTAGTTGATTGGAACAAAATACAACAATGCCAACAAAATCTTGATGAGTCTTTAATGTCATCCTATGAAAGATTTGAAAAATTATTTATTCAGGCTTATCAGAGCAAAGTTATGCTAATCACCAAAATGATACCCTTTTTAGCTTAAACTTTGTAAATTAATTAGATGGAGAATTGACAATTATAATAAAGAGACACTGCCCCAGTTGGGCTATTTCTTAAATTCATGATCTAGTTAATTTTGCTAATTAAATGTTGCATTCCCCAACCAAGGAAGAACAAGGAAAGAGAAATTAAGCTCACAGGAAAGCAAATAAGATCATGAGCTTACAACTAAAATACTTTTCCAAATAATTTGTAAGCCCTAAATAGCCTAATAAATTTCAAAACCAACCCAATCGACCACTTTGCAATTACTGCAAAAAGCCTGGATATTTCAAAAAGGATTATAGAAAATTAAAATGGGGAAAACAGCAACAGGCCAAAGTAAAAGAAAAATAAGGATTTTCAAAGGAAATCAAATGGATCTTCTCTTTTATCCTCACTATATCTTAAGGGAATTGAAAATTAAATTAAATGAGCAAAAAATACAAGCTTTTATTGACACTGAATCTACATTATCAGTGATAACATTGACCTTATTGCAAGGTCTTATTTCTGAGAGTAAGAAAATGATACACATAGTGGGTATAAAAAAATACTCCTGTATTCGTATATAAATCTTAATTTATAGTTTTGTTTTGTTTTGTTTTGTTTTTTGAGTTGGAGTCTCACTCTGTCGCCCAGACTGGAGTGCAGTGGCCGCTCCCGGCCACCGCAGCCTCGACCTGCTGGGCTCCAGCGATCCTTCCGCCTCAGCCTTCCGAGTAGCCAGAATTACAGGCATGCGCTACCACGCCCGGCTGATTTTTTGATTTATTGTAGAGATGAGGTCTCGTTGCTCAGGCGGGTCTCGAACCCGTGGGCTCAGGCAATTCACTCACCTCAGCCTCCCAAAGGCACGGGATTATAGGCTGAGCCACCAAACCCGGCTTAATTTATAGTTTTTCAGTTATGTTTCCTCTTGGTCCCTTCAGTCCTCACTCATCTGACAGAAAGAAACATTTTAGAATTATAGAATACCCACATCTCTTTCTCTCAAAATGAGGGAAAGTATTTACAATTAGCAGATAAAATAGAATTATCAGGTTCAAAAAATGTTTCAGAGTCTGATTCTTTTAATTCAGAAATTGCAACTCATATTGTCTTGTAGAAAACTAAACTGATAAATAATGGGGAATTACAAGAAGTGTTCATTAAACATAGCACCTGATCATTTGTGTTCAAAACCCTCCACCGATATTGGGGAAATTATCTCAGCTGCCCCCATTAAAATCTAAACAATCCATAAAAACCTTTTTTAGACCTTAAACAATACCCTTTAAGCTCAGATGCCTTGAGAGGGATGAGACATAATTCTGGATTTTAAAAAGAGACTTGATTATTTCTTGTACAAGCACACATAACACACTAATACTCCTCATAAGAAAACCAAACTGTGTGGGTGCTGCACATTAACAGTAAATAATAATAACAGTAGTAGTAATAATAATAATAATGAAAACAAAACTGTGGAGAATGGAGGTTTATACAGAATTTGGGGGCAATTAATAACATAAGTCATTCCTTGACATCCACTAGCACCAAACCCCATATGTTGTTGACTACCATTCCAACTGAAGGTGAGATTTTTACTTTTCTAGACTTATGCAGTACATTCTTTAGCATTTCTGTGGAAAGAAATATCTATTTCTCTTTGCCTTTAGCTGGGAAGATAGACAATACACATGAACAGTCATGTCTCAGGGATATACTGACAGCCCAACTTATTTTTCACAATTATTAAAAGCAGATCTTTCAGATGCAAACTTCCCTAAAAAATTCACTTTGATACAATTCATAGATGATCTACTTCTCTGCTCAGATGATAAGCAAGACTTCACAGAGGGTGGAATTTATTTGTTTCAGTACTTAGCTTCAAAGTGACATAAGATTTCAAAAGAAAAATCTCAGTTTTGTCAATAACAAGTAAGATATATAGATCACCTACTATCAAAGAAAGGTCTTTTTATAAATCTAAATACATACAAGGAATACTGACCTTTCCTACCTTCAAACTAAGAAATAACAAAGAATTGGGGTACCAGCAGGATATTGCAAAGATTGTATTCCAAACTTCGCTTTAAAAACTCAACAGTTTTATATTCTTTTAAACCAAGATAATTCAGATCCCTTAGAATAGACAGAGGAAAATCAATCTACATTTGAAGAAAGTCTCATATATGCCCAGTGTTAGGACATCCAAATTAAAATATTTCATTTCATTTTTTGTTCATGAAAATCAGGGAAATGTCTTGGGCATTCTGACTCAAAAACATGAAGATCAGAATATTCCTGTAGGAACCTATAGTCCATAACTGGACCCTGTGGCTAAACAAAATGCCACCTTGCATGAGAGCTATAACTGCTACTACCCTGTTAATAAGGGCAACCGAATAGTGATGGTATCTCTCCTTACTGTCTTCATTTCATATTATGTGAAAGCGCATCTAAACTTGCATCACACTCAACACTATTCAATTAGTAGATCTGCTTCTTGTAAAGTTCTTCTTTCTTCTGCTTTTCATATTACAGCCTTCAGATGTAATAATTAAAATCCTGCCACCTCTGTCTCTATATTCAGATGAAGCATCACATGATGGCATAATTTTAACCAACCAATTCTCTTTCCTATTACAGATCTGCAAGAAAGCACACCTTCTTCCACCTCACTAATACTGATGTTATTTGGTTTACAGATGAATCTTTCTTAAAGAATGAATCATGAATTTATCATGCAGGTCATGCTATGGCATCTGTGACTGAAGAAATTGAAAGTGCTTATCATCCAGGAGCGACCTCAGCTCAACAAGCAAAGTTAATAGCATTAATTAGAGCCTGTCAATTGGCAAAAGAATACTGCTAATATTTATACAGACAGCAAATACGCTTTCAGAATAGCTTATGACTTTAGAGAGCTGTGGAAACAGAGGATTTTTAACCTCTTACAATTATTCCTTTAAAAAAGAATGCCTTGTTTCAGAATTATTGGGAACCATACTATGCCAAAATAATTAGTCATTATCAAAATTCCAGACCATCCAATGTCAGATACTCCAGAAAGCAAGAGAAATCAATTGGCAGGTAGTATAGCAAATAGGGTCACCTAAACATATCTGAACAAGAAAATCAACCTGTTTTATCTTTTAAGGAAGCATTTGGTCTGATATAAAATTAACTCAATCCAAGGCTCCAAAAACAGAACAAGAAAATCAGGAAACATAGGTGGAAAGGTACTTCTCCAAGACTGGACTATGGTATGGATGGACCAAATGGTCTACTTATACTTCCAACTGAATTATAGTCATCTTTCTTAACTTATGTCTGTCATCTAGCTCATTGAAACCTCAACAAGATGATTGCTTGAAGAAAACAATATTATTGAAAACCTTCCCACACTGTCTTATAAGGTATACAATCTCTGACATATCTGCCCAAAACAGTCCATGGAAACCATTACATGGATCTCAAGGTCATTTTCTTTTAAATGCATGGTAAGTTGATTTTATTCACCTACCACCATCATAGGTTACAAGTACATTCTAGTGATGGTTTGCATGTTTTCACATTTTCAAGTTGGATAGAAGAATTTCCATGCAGAAGAGCAACAGCTTTAGCAATATGTAAAATTCGCTTAGATAAATTATTCCAATTTGGGTAATTCTTCTAGAACTTTATAGCAATAGAGATACTCATCTCGTTGTACTAATAATCTGGTCAGTAGGCAAAAACATTCTCAAACTTTTCCATTTTGCCTCTTACATCCTGTCATGTGGGCTAGTGGACTGTACAAACAGAATAATCAAAACTCAACAGGTAAAATGACCGAGGGTTTTAAAATCCCTTGGCCTGCTCTTCCACTGGTTTTGCTTAACCTAAGATATTCCTCTTTTAGTAAACAGAAACTTTCTCCATTTGAAATTATAACATGCAAACCTGTGAAACTGTCTCCAGGAAATTGTGGATCTATAATATAAGGGGACATGTGGGATTATTGCAGTGACCTTATAAAAACTGTAATTTAGTAAAAGACTTTCTTCAGTGAGCTCCTGGAAGACAAAACACCCCCAAACTGCAGACTTCAACCAAGGGAATTGGTCTATTGGAAATGGTATTTTTAAAAGTCTCCAACCAAAGTGGAAAACAACTTATCAGATTCTCCTAACCAACCCTTATGCCTCTCGAATAAAAGAAATGCATTCCTGGATACACATCACCCATTTAAATAAAGTCACTGCCAATTTGGACTTCATCTCAAACTAGTGATCTAAAATTGAAATTCACCAGAACCAGCAGGGATCAAAAGAAGATGATATCTGAGATAGTACACTTCCCCAGGACCACTTTCCCAAACCAGGCCTGTATCTAAATAAACACTTAATATTAATAATCATTAATAGTTGGGAAAAGGTTTTATTTTACTAGTTTTCACTATATTTCGCTCTGATTTTTTTTTTTTTTTTTTTGAGTTGGAGTCTCATTCCGTCACCCAGACTGGAGCCTCGACCTGCTGGGCTCCGGCGATCCTTCTGCCTCAGCCTTCCAAAAGCTGGAACAACAGGTGCGTGCTACCACGCCCCGCTAGTTTTGACTTATTGTAGAGAAGAGGTCTCCCCAAGTTGCCCAGGTGGGTCTCGAACTTGCGGGCTCAGGCAATCCACTCACCTCAGTCTCCCAAAGCACGGGATTACAGGCTGAGCCACCAAGTCCGGCTTCATCTCTGATTTTTATGTTTTGTTACTACTATCACCCATCATTGCCTATAAAGCAAATCTCTTCTTGAAATGGTCTCAGAACTATACTAATAGATTATTAAGAAAACATTTTTGGGTGTGTATCCAGCCTCATGCTCCTTTCCAATGGTTCTGGCCTAACATAGTGGGTATCTTCTCTCCAAGGATATTCTGGATGGACTATCAGAACTATTTCTATGGTTCTCAAGGACAGTCATTGCTATGACTAAAAATGATGTGCATTACTGACCTACTTATAATGCTTTACAAATCAAAAAGCATGGGAAGAAAGTTTTGGTAAAACAAACTGAAATTTTGTTAGCTTTAATGTTGGCACTACCCCAAATGAGGGATAAAATAACAACACTGCCCCCAATTAAAAGTTAAGACAACTCAATTTCAAGATGGCATAACACAAAACTGGAACAGTTTTATCTACCTTACCCACTCCTTTGCACCGTTTAGTCAGCTTGTCCCTTTATGTTTTATTTTACTAAAGATACCTTGTTCAATACCTCTAGAGATATGGGATGTTTACCCAGAGAACAGTGTATCCACACCACTATACCACAAAGTACTGATTGACATGCTACTGAATGGGTACAACAACTGTGTGTTTATTGGTTAGTTTCAAATAGAACTTCTTAGCTATGCAGCATCAATGTATGACCATGGTTATCATCAGAATGTTTAGGATGATGATCTTTCGGTTAAGCTTGGGCACAATGCTGATTCATTCATACTCTGTTGAAATCTATACATTTTCCTCATTCACATTCTCATTGGACTCATTCTGTGTCCCATTGATATGAACATTTAGCTTCCATTTCCACCATACCACAACTGAATATTCAGGATATTATTTGGCATGTAGAAGCCTTAACCAGTTATACACAAAAGATCCTAAATGATAACCATATGGATATTTCATCATTGGAAAAAATGACATTACTCTTATGAGAAAAGCTATTATATTAAAGAACTGTAATGGCTTCAGATATACTCACTGTAGTCCAATGGGGCATTCGCACTATCATAAAAACTGAGTGTCGTGTCTATATCCCAGATTAATCAGATAACATTATTAAATAAATGGCTGATATAAAAACCCAAATAACTAACATTTCAGATCCAACATTCTCTCTAAACAATTGGCTAAGCAGCTGGTTTGGATCTTGGAAAACTAGTGACAAAAGATGTTACTCATTTTAGGAATTGTAAGTATTTGTTGTGTTTTGTCCTAATTTCTTCACTGCTGCAGCAACATTTATTTGCAATGGATTCAATGCACAACTGAAAAGAATAAAATGATGGTCACTCAAAGAATTGCATTAATTGAGACTGTAGCTGTTTAGCTTGACTTAAGGCATGAAGTCACTTCCTTCATGTTGCTTTAAATTTGCCCAATCAGCTTTATAGCTTGTCTAATCGCCCTTGCCATGGGAAATGGAATTTTTTTTTTTTTTGACTTGGAGTCTCACTCGGTCGCCC
>NW_007247286.1:91202-96554 GCF_000164805.1 Carlito syrichta | reverse complement strand
AGGCCGAGGCTGGTGGCCGTGAGCGTCCCACTGCCCTCCAGCCTGGGCAACAGAGTGAGATTCCAACTCAAAAATAAACAAATGTGTTAAGGCAGAGAGACAGGCCAAGGGACAGAATGGTGAGCCCAGAAACTAACCCACACATATGTGATGAGACTATATGAGGAACTGTATGCTGGGCAGAGATGATATTCCTCCCAGGAAATGGTACAGGGGACAGCGGT
This sequence comes from Carlito syrichta, assembly GCF_000164805.1. NCBI lineage: Eukaryota > Metazoa > Chordata > Mammalia > Primates > Tarsiidae > Carlito > Carlito syrichta. Next base: position 96,330 of record NW_007247286.1, on the reverse strand, counting down.
TATCTATCTGGGGGAAAAACTGAAATTGGATCCCTGCAAGGAAGAAGCTTCAAAACAGAGTGCAGGGTCCGTGCTGAGACCTGTCAGTGGAAGCAGGGCAGGAGAACAGGGCGGCCATGGCTTTGGCTAAAGCAAACCCGTAGGTGATCTTCAAGCGGCATTTTCAGCAGTGTGGTGGGGACAAAGCAGGGCCCAGGGCCAGCAAGGGTTAAACTATGAACAGGAAGTGAGAAAGGAAACAGGCAATGTGGCCATTCCTGAGAAATTTTGCTTTTTTTTCTTTTGAGTCAGGGTGCCACTCTGTCGCCCAGGCTAGAGGGCAGTGGCACATCGCAGCTAGCTCACCACAGCCTCAACCTCCCAGGTTCACGTGATCCTTCCATCTCACCTTCCCAAGTAGCTGGAACTGTAGGCATACGCCACCCACATCTGGCTAATTTTTTAAATTTTGTGTAGAGATAAGATCTCACTCTCTCTTTTTTTTTTTTTGAGTTGGAGTCTCACTCTGTCACCCAGACTGAGGGCAGTGGCACGCTCTCGGCCACCGCAGCCTTGACCTGCTGGGCTCTAGTGATCTTCTGCTCAGCCTTCCAAGTAGCTGGAACTACAGGCACGCGCTACCATGCCCGGCTAATTTTTTTTATTTATTGTAGAGATGAGGTCTCGCCAAGTTGCCCAGGTGGGTCTTGAACCCACGGGCTCAGACAATCCACTCACCTCGGCCTCCCAAGGCGCGGGATTATAGGCTGAGCCACTGAGCCCAGCCAAGATCTCACTCTCTATGTTGCCTTAGTTGGTCTCAAACTCCTGTACTCAAGCGATTCTCCCGCCTCAGCCTACCAAAGTGCTGGGATTACAGGTGTGAGCCACCACACCCGGCCTCAGAAATTTTGCTTTGAAGAGAGGGGCAGAGACATGGGCAGGGAAGTGGGGTCAGGAGGTTTTAAGACAGAGGATTCTCCATCACGACACAGGAGAGAGAGGGGACAGTGAGAGAGAGGTCCATGAACGAAGAATAAATGTTTTTGGAGGTGGGGGAGAATGGGACCTGAGCAGAGGTGGGCATCGCCATGAGTAGGAACAGTGTGTCCACTGTCACAGGTCAGCAGACAGGGAGGACAGGCACAGATGCAGACAAGCCTGGAGGGCTTGGGGGGGGCTACAAGGGGGTGTCCTGCAGGACAAGAATGAAGTACAAGGCCAAGTCCAAAGATGAGGATAATGGCAGAGAGATGTTGAAGTGAGAACAGGAATGGGACCTACCAGTGGTGGGATTGCTGGGGCCCGTGCAACTGCTCATTTAAGGTTTGTGGCTGTGAGTTTACAAAGAAGATACAGCCACAGTTGTGTGATCTCTCTCCTTCCCCATCCGATGGTTCCCAAGCTGGTGGGAACTGGGTTCAACCGGGATGGCTGTGGTGCCAAGGGACAGGAACAGGGAAGAGAGGGGCCTGGAGACTGAGAGTGTTTGCAGGGCCAAGATTAAAATGATGATTCTGCTGGGTGCGGTGGCTCACGCCTATAATCTCAGCACTTTGGGAGGCTGGGGTGAGAGGATTGCCTGAGCCCGCGGGTTCAAGACCAGCCTGGGCAACTTGGAGAGTCCTCGTCCCTATAATAAAACAAAAAATTAGCAGGACGTGGTGGTGCATGCCTGTAGTTCCAGCTACTTGGAAGGCTGAGGCAGGAGGATCACCTGAGCCCAGCAGGTCAAGGCTGCAGTGGCCACAAGCATGCCACTGCACTGCCACCTAGGTAACAGAGTGAGACTCCGACTCAAAAAAAAAAAAAAATTATGACTCTAGGACATGCATGGTAACTCATGCCTGTAATCCCAGTACTCTGGTAGGCCAAGGTGGGAGGATCGCTTGAGCCCTGGAGGCCTGACTAGGAAATATAGCGAGACCTCATCTCTACAAAAATTAGCCAGTCTGGTCAGGCTCAATGGCTCAGCCTATAATCCCCTCCCCTTGGGAGGCTGAGGCAGGAGGTGGAGGCTGCAGTGAGCCATGTTTGTGTCATATACTCCAGCCTGGGCAACACAGTGGGACCCATCACAAAAAAAAAAATAAGAAAGAAAAATTTTAAATGATGACTGTAACCTAGGAGAGGAGAGAAGGCAAGATAGGCGTTGTGGGATGGTGCAAAAGCTGTGGGTTCAACTGCAGAAGGATAGGTTGCCGCAGGTGAGGACGGCAAGGAATTGAGAGGCCAGGCTGTGGACCTCGTCTGCTACATGAATCTAGAAGGGAAAGATGGCAGAAGGGTGCGGTGGCCAAGAGGGGAGGGCTCAGGGAATAAGCAGCGACAGGCAGGTGGCTGGATGGTGACTCACCAGCAGCCTGGGCTTGGCAGTGAGTCATGTGGGGCCCTTTAGAATTTACAAGGGCGCCAGGCACAGTGGCTCATGCCTGTAATCCTAGCACTTTGGGAGGCAGAGGTGAGAGAATTGTGGGAGTCCAGGGGTTCGAGACCAGCCTGGGCAACTTGGCACGACCTCATCTCTACAATAACTCAAAAAAATTAGCCAGGCGTGGTGGTGCACGCCTGCAGTCCCAGCTACTTGGGAGGCTGAGGCAGAAGGATTTCTTGAACCCAGCAAGTTGAGGTGTTGGTGGCCATGAGTGTGCCACAGCACTCCAGCCGGGGCGACAGAGTGAGTGAGACTCCGACTCAAAAGAACTTACAAGGACATTCAATATTTTACCCCTAAAGCAAATTCGAGAGATCGGCCTGGCTCTATCTGCCCAGTGGGGAATCCACGGCTCACTGAGGTGACATGCCTTGCCAGAGACCCAGGGCCCACTGGGTTCAGCTCACCTGGGTAGTTCCGGCAGCCCCCCGCGGTGCTCCCCCGCCGCCAGGTGCCCTCGTAGAGCATGGTATTCCATTTTCGGATGGAGCGGCTTTTGAGCGCGTCGGGCGTCAGGTTGCAAATCTCCAGGCGGGTGAACTCACGCATGAAGTCTCGGAATGACATCCTGGGGGTCGGAGTGCCGAGGGGAGTCCCAGTCAGGGCAGAGGGATGCGGCACGGGTGGGGTTTGCAGGGACGGAGAGGCGGGGGACAAGGCCCCAAGAGGGGCCAGGCTGAAGAGTGGTTGCTCACCAGAACTCCCCATCCTCCATCTTGACCCGGAGCTGCTCTCGTTCATAAGGGTCCACGTTGTTCCACTCAGAGGAGCTGTGGGGGGCAGGGTACTGCCAGGACTGGTAGGCACTGACCTGCCCAGCCTCTGCCCCAAAGGCCCATCCACCCTGGCCTCCCTTCCTCCAGCCCAGGTCAGGCGGTCCCCCAAGGTCAAGCCCTGAGTTCCAGTTCTAGGAGGTTGTCGCCTCCGACCAGTCAGACGCCGGGCACAGGGGCCCCCCACACAGCCTGAGCTCTCGGGGCAGTCCCCAGACCCAGTAACATGAAGATGGCCCCTCTGCTCACCCCTGGGTCCAGCCCGGGCTGGCAGAAGCCCAAGCAGAAATGTCAGCAGCACCTAAGAGCTTCCCCAAGCCGCCCCACGGCCTCTTACCCATCACTCCAGGCTCCTGTCCACTCCACCTCGCCCCAGGGGTTCCGCATTCGAATCAGGTTCACCATCTGGCCCCGGTAATTCACCTGTGCCCGAGAGCTCACATGGGTGCCAGCCTCCCATATACCACCTCTCTCTGAGTCTCGCTCAGCACCCAGAGGAAGCCTGAGCTCCAGGAATTCACAGCCGGGGGAGGCAGTATGCCCACGAACTGCACAGTCAGTCAAGGGCAAGGTCAGTCAAGGGCAGGATGTGATAAGCATCTCAGGATATCCCCAGCAGAGAGATAACCTGCTACCAGAGGTCAAAGGAGAAGCCAGGGCCACCTCCCACACCCCTGGTGGGATGCCAGAGGGGCCAGGCCAGGCAAGGAGGCAGGAACAGCCCTTGGGGAAGCCCCGCCCAGCACAGTACCTGCTGGGCCCCGGTCACAGAGTAGGCGTGGCCCTTCACCAGCTTCTTGAAGGTGACAGCCTCCATGTCCAGAACGCTGGAGATCTGAAGAAAGCCACGTAGTCAGAAAGCCCCTGGGCGATGAGCCTGTACACTCACGGGTCTGGGACGCTCCCCCTTGCTGTTGGGAGCGGCAGGCGGCGACCCCGATGGCGTGGAGTCCGCCGCCCCCCCACTGGCGCTGTTCCTCTGGGCGGAGCGCCCTGGGTACCCTACTGATGCCGCCCCTGGGCTAGGGGGTCCCGGGCACCCCACGGACACACACATGCACACACATGCCACCATGCACGGTCCCCGGAGCCACACGCCTGCAGGGGCCCTGGTGTGGAGGGACGTGAGGACAGGACAGAGCCAGTTAGGGACGGGGAACGGGGCCGGGGTTCAACTGAGGATGGCTGTGATGTCAGGGTAGCGTCTGAGATCAAGCGCAGGGTAGGTCTGGAGGTGAAGGAGGGAACAGAGAAGCAGCAGAGGGCGGAAGGGGGTGAGGGTGGGAAGGAGGCTGGGGTGGGGGAGCTGAGACCAGGAAAGAGACGCGGTCTGAGGCTGGAGGGCTGGACGGTGGGTGGTACGGAGCGAGATGGCAGGAACGAGGGGGAGTGCGGCAGAGGGGATGGTTGGACGACAGGAATAGGTGGGAATGGGGCAGAGTTGGGCGGCAGGAAGGAGGGGGGAATGGGGCAGAGTGGATGGTCAGACGACAGGGATAAGGGGGGAACGGGGCAGAGTAACTGTTTAAACGACAGGGATTGGAGGAGTGGGGCAAAGTGGCTGGTTGGACGACAGGGATGAGCAGGGAGCAGGGCAGAGTGGATGGTCAGATGGCAAGAATGAGGGGAATGGGAAAAGTGGATGGTTAAGAAAACAAGTCTGGGCCAGGCTCGGTGGCTCAGTCTGTAATCCCAGCGCTTTGGGAGGCCAAGGGTGAGTGGGTTGCCTGAGCCTGTGGGTTCGAGACCTGCTGGGCAACTTGGCAAGACCTCATCTCTACAATAAATCAAAAATTAGCCGGGCGTGGTAGCGCGCGCCTGTAGTTCCAGCTACTCGGAAGGCTGAGGTTGAAGGATCGCCAGAGCCCAGCAGGTCGAGGCTGCGGTGGCCGGGAGCGGCCACTGCACTCCGGTCTGGGTGACGGAGTGAGACTCCAACTCA
>NW_007247286.1:86702-91079 GCF_000164805.1 Carlito syrichta | reverse complement strand
GGGGCTGGGGAGAGGAAACAGCCGGAAGCCACGACAGCTCGAGATACCAGGGCTCAGGGCACCGGCATCGGGCGCGGGGGCTGGGGCCAGGGTGGGCACACTCACGTCGATGGAGCAGCCCAGCAGGGAGCCGCGCTCCAGGGCCTTGAGGATGATCTGGTAGAGGTCGCTGGGTGCTTTGCGCAGCTCATACCACTCGGTGACGCCGCCAGTGAAGTCCTCGAAGCCCTCCGAGGTGCTCCCCCCCGACAGGGCCTCATAGCTGCCATTCACCCTGTGGGCAGCTCCAGGTCAGCCCAATGGCCTCAAGTAGGACCCGGTGAGAGGGCCGGGAGACTCCACCCCCCAGGGTGGGCCGACGCGGGCGCTGGGACCCGACTCACTTGGCATACGCCTTCTCCAGCAGGGCGCTCCAGAACTCATTGCCTTGGGCAGAGTGCACGAACACCAGCTTCCCGTCCTTGATGGGCAGCAGGTCGTCCACGACCACATCCACCCACTCCCCAAACTGCCAGAGCTGCGGGGGAGGGGCACAGTGAGCACCCGCTTGGCAACTCCCACAGGCCTGAGCGCCACCCTTCGCATAGCCACTTTCTTTTTTTTGTTTTGTTTTGTTTTTTGGTGCACCATTCCTGGAATACTGCAAACTCCCGTTCCATCTCCCACTTTCCAAAATCCATGCTTGGCAAACTGGGACTCCCTCGTGGGAAACTGTGGGGGGGGGTTGGGATTGGCAGTTGAGGGAAACTGCTAGGGGAGGAAGGGGCAAACTCATCTACAAGGGTACCTGCATAATCAGCGTTTGTATATCTAACCTTAAATTGTGTTGTACCCCACATCTTTGTAATAATTTTTTTTAAATCCACTCAATATATGGTCCTCAGATAGAGGATGTATCAAATATTAAACTGGTAAGAACAGATACTACACTTGATCTTGGTCAAAAGGCTGAGAAGCGATTGCGTTACCACTTTCTGGATGTATAATTCTAGATCACATATACTAGATACATACTAGACATATACTAGATACATGTATACTAGATTATAATACTAGATACATGTATATATACTAAGTTACATATATTAGATACATGTATACTAAATCATGCATGCCCGATATATACTAGATATCCATATACAAGATTACATACACAAACCAGACATGGTGGCTCACGCCTGAAATCCCAAAATTTGGGGAAGCAGAGGCAAGAGGATTGCCTGAACCCATGGGTTCAAGACCAGCCTGGGCAACATGGCAAGACCTCATCTCTACATTAAATAAAAAATTAGCTGGGCGTGACGCCGTGCGTCTATAGTTCTGGCTACTTGGAAGGCTGAGGCAGAAGGATCGCCGGAGCCCAGCAGGTCAAGGCTGGGGTGGCCATGAGCATGCCCTTGCGCTCCAGCCTGGATGACAGAGTGAGACTCCAACTCAAAAAAATAAAGATTATATATACTAGGTACATATACCAGGTCATGTATATGGGATATATACTAAATGCATGTATACTTGATGTATACTAGATACGGTGAGTATAAATATATACTAGACACATGTATGACATATGAGGGTGACCCAAAAAACCTGGAATTATCTTTTGGAGGGAGGCCCCTTGCAATATAGACATCTTCCATTAGGTAAGTGTTCTAGGAACCCATCTGCATCAGCGTACCAGCTTGTTGTGAGAGGCTGCATCCGACTACACTGAATTTTTTAGGGGGATTCTTTCAACCTGTTTGTCCATTTCATGATGGGTGATTGTGAGTGCACCTGCCCACACCACGCTGAGTGTTCAGCAGTTTTTAACCAAAAACATGTCCTACCCTCCCTATTCATCCGATTTCTTGTCCCGAGTGACTTTTTTTGATTTCCTCAGATGAAAAAACCCTCAAAGGGAAATTTTTTTGCCAATGTGGAAGAGGAACAAAAAATGGCAGAAGTTCTAAAAGGCATCAAATTGGCAAGTTCAAAACTGTTTGGGGCTGGGCACAGTGATTCACACCTATAATCCCAGCACTTTGGAAGGCCAAGGTAAGAGGATTGCCTGAGCCCAGGGGTTCAAGACCAGCCTGGGCAACTGGACAAGACCTCGTCTCTACAATAAATGAAAAAATTATCTGTGCCTGTAGTTCCAGCTACTTGGAAGACTGAGGCAGAAGGATTGCCTGAGCCCAGCAGGTAGAGGCTACAGTTGCCATGAGCATGCCACTGCCCTCCAGCCTGGGCAACGGTGAAACTGCAACTCAAAAACAAAAAAAAAACAAAACTGTTTTGAACAGTGATGAAAGCATCTCGGTAAGTGTATTGCATCAAACAGAGAGCACTTTGAAGGTGACTGAAGTCTAAACAGGTAAAAATAAATACACAATTTTTATAAATAAATTCCAGGTCTTTTGGGGTTCCCCCTTATATATACTAGATACATGTATCTAGATGTTGAAGGAAATAAAAATATTTCACCCCAAAATATATTCATTTGACATATTTTGAGAAAGCTGTTCAGAGGCCCTGCAAAGTGCAACAACCCTGCAAAACTGACTTTTATAGGGGAGATTTGCATCTGTATGGAAAATCTGTAGGGATGCAGCCAGGTTTTATCCAAGGCCTTCCCTCTTCTGGATCTAAGAAAGATTAACTGAGAGTCTGACACCTTTAAAGGTCTGAAGGAAATGAGAACTGCTACCTGTGAGGTTTCACATAACAAGACCACCTTTGCTAGCCAGGTCCCCTCTTCCTCCCTCCCATAACCGGCCTTGCCACTATAACCCGGTTTACCACCAAAACCTGGTTTTGGCTGTGCTCCAAATCCCCATTCTTTTTGTGGTTGTTTGTTTTTGAGTCGGAGTCTCACTCTGTCACCCAGGCTAGAGTGTAGTGGCATGCTCATGGCCACCGCAGCCTCGACCTGCTGGGCTCAGGGGATCCTTCTGCCTCAGTCTTCCAAGTAGCTGGAATTACAGATGTGTTAATTTTTTGATGCTTTTTTTTTTATTATTATTGAGACAAGGTCTTGCCATGTTGCCCAGGCTGGTCTCGAATCCCTGGGCTCAGACAATCCTCTCGTCTCAGCCTCCCAAAGTGCTGGGATTACAGATGTGTGCCACTGCACCCGGCTTAAAGACCCCATTCTTTCTGTAACTTCAAGGTGACCCATAAACTTCTGTACCTCATTGGGGGGCTGGAGTAATTTCTCTGTGATTCCACCTCCCTGCCATGCACCCTCACAAATTTGTATGCCTCTCTTATCAATCTCCCTTGGTGGGTTCATTTTCCAGTGAACCTTCAGAAAGCTAAGGGGAAGCTTTCCTTCACCCCTATGGTATATACTAGATACAAGCATACTACATAGAAACGAAATACATGCATACTAGGCACATGACCCTGGGCAAGAACAGCTCTGAAACAAACCAAGGTGCCTTCTCAGGCATGGAAAAGCTGGAAAGCCCTCGGGCATGGGCTCTCCCCGAACCAGCCCCCTTTTAAGCCATGCTCCCACCTTTTCCCTCTCCGATCTAGGCCTGGGTGTGGGGGGGGTGAAGGGGACACACCTGTCATTGAGTATGAAACGATCCCTCCACCACAAGGTGGGCAGAGCTGGCTCACGCAATCATGGGGCTCGCTCCAGGGGTAGGTTTCCCAGGAGTCGGGGGTCTCAGGCCCCCTGGGGTCAGAAGCAACCAAGTGCCCCAAGGAGCGGGGTGGAACAATGAAGGAGGAGAGGGGGCGGGCTCAAGGAGCCCAGATTGCGGGGAAGAGCGTTGAACGGGCCAATCGGAGGCCAGGGAGGAGCGGATTGGAGGAGCGTGGGAAGGGGGCGGGAAAGGGGCGGCGAGGCCCGCCCCTGCGGCCAAGAGCCGGGCAGGTGTGGCTCTGGGCCAAGGGGGTCCCGTCCGCCACCTCCTCCCGCGCAAGGTGGGCGAGGAGAGCGTGGGTCCAGGCGGAAGGAGGGGTCACCCAGGAGTCCTCCAGGCAATAGGGCCACCGAGGACAGGGGCTGTCCCCCAAGGGTGCCGGGGCGTGTCTCTGTCAATACCAGCTCGTCCAGAATTAATCAGTGAGACTCAAAAAATGGGCCCTGTCCGCAAACAACCGCAGGAAACCAGGCATTTAAACCAGGTTTGAACCAGTCTCGTTAAGACTGAATCCCAAGTCTTTCTTTCCTGCTGGACTCTGTCTGCCCAAGCACAGGAGATGATGGGAAGTGGACAGGCCGCACGTGCAGATCTATTTTCTCCAGTGAAACGCTCCTTTTTCAGATGGGGAAACTGAGACCCGGGGGAGGAAAGAAGGGAACTTGTCCCACGGGATACAACACAGAAGTCTTTCTGTTCTTCCCAGCACTTTCCACCTGATACATACAGCCAACCCCCCCCC
>NW_007247286.1:85164-86682 GCF_000164805.1 Carlito syrichta | reverse complement strand
CCTGCCCGGCCCAGCCGTTTCACACATGACAGACCCGAGATGCCACTGAGAGGTCAAATACCTGCCGGAGGGAGGGCTGGGCCCCGCAGGGTGTGGCCCTTGGCCTCCCTAACTTCAGAATGCTGCGGGTCACCCTTCCGGATCCCCTCCCCACAGCCTGCGACCCCTCCTCCTCCAATAGATGCAGAGCCCTTCACCTGGAAATGGAAGATGCCGGCGTAGCCATTCTGGAAGCTCTGGCCGTGGGGAACCACGCGATGCAGGAGGGTGTCATTGAGGGTGAGGGAGGCGATGGCAGCCAGGAGCCAACAGTCCCCTGGGATGGGAGGGACCCATGTCAGCCTGCTGTACCAATCCGTCTGGAGGCGGGGTGCCCATCCTGGGGAGATCCCAGGGATCCCTGGCTGGGGTGTCCCTTGCCTCCCCTGGCCTTACAGAAAAGACCCAGGAATCTGGGCAAACCAGCCCGGTGCTGATAGCCAGAGCCTGTCTGGGCTTGCTGGAGGGAAGGAGGAGTTGGGGCAGGGCTTAAAGGAACGGAAACTGGGGAACTACTGTGGGAAAAACGCCCAGGACCCCAACCCCAGGGACCCTACCCAGTGCTCCCTGGCAGATGTCTGTACGGGTAGCTCCATCCACGATGAATTGGGGGTTTGACAGCAGCTCCTACGAGAGACCCAGAGTCCTGTCCCCGGGGTGCCCCTCCCAGAGATTGGCGCTCAGCCACCCGGAACCCCCTCCCCACCAAGGACCCAGCGTCTCATCCCCACTCCTCGCCGGGGATCAGGGGTCCGCTGAGGCCCACCCAGGTGGCCCTTCTCACCGTGGGGCGCTTCCACTTGATGCCATAGGTCTTGGAGGAGTTGGGGCCTAGGTCCTTGAAGCCCAGGCTCTGGGCCACCGGCGGGAAGGCCTCATCGCGGAAGAGGGACCCGCTCTGCAGGCATCGGGCCCGCAGCTGGTCGTAATCCTGACCCAGGTACTTGATGGCGTTCTCGTGGCGGCCCAGGCCCAGCTCCTTGGCCCGTTGCTTCTGCACTTGTGCTGACACGCCGGTGCAGTACACCGGCGTGATTATCTCCTCCGCCATCCTGCGGGACACACGGGCCTGCTGGGAGCCCAGACCTTCCCGGCACTAAAACCTCCGCCTGTCAGCGCTGCTCTCCTGCATCTGCCCTCCCTTGTTCCCCAAACCTGGGTTGCCCTGCCTCACCACTTCCCTCCCGGAATCAGGGCTCTCGGCCACCTCCTGGTGGGTCCAGGAAAGGGAACCCCCAATCCCCAGGTGTGCCGGCCACCACCCTCATTTCCCGGCTCCCGTCGTCCTGGGGCTGCAGCTCTGGGGTCAGCCTCCAGGCCAGGTGGGGCAGGGCGGAGCCTCCTGAGAGCGCAAGGAACTGGAAAGGTAGGACACCCCAGGGAAGGCCTCTTGGACCCTGTGGGCCGGCCTGCCACCCCCTCCCCAAACTGGCCAAGCTCCCGGCGCACGGTCCCCATCCCCCGGGGCTGAAACTGGAC
>NW_007247286.1:70914-84807 GCF_000164805.1 Carlito syrichta | reverse complement strand
CCTGGCCCGCCGGGCCGTGGTTGCCCCGCGCGCGCGGCCGATGGGGTGGGGATGAGCCACTGAGGCAGCCCATCTCTCTCGCTCTGGAATCGGGACACTTGGAGAGGGGGCGACCCTGCCCCTCTCCCCCCAAGGCCTCAGCCCACCCCCTGGAAGCGCCCGTGGGCCGCCGTGCCCAGGAGAGGGCGGCAGAGGCTGCGCGCGGGGCGGCAGGGCCACGCGGGACCCGGAGATTTTGCTGCAGGGGCTGGGGCGAGCCACGAAGCGGGAGGTGAGGTCTGCAGGGGTCCCTCAGGTCAGGGCAGCGCCTGTCGTCCTCGGGGACTGTAACACAAGCAAACAGGGCAAGGCTCTCCCGGGGTTCTAGGGCCTGTGACTCCAAAAAGGTAGGAGCCGCTGGTCTGATCTGACCCCACACGCATTCATGCCCAGTTTACAGACGAGGAAAACTGCGGCCGGAGATGGTGCAGCTTGCCCGAACTCCCTCGCCTGAGTCAGGGCTGGAACCAGCTCCTCAGCTCTTTGCCCTTCGCCATTCAGCATTTATGCACCCAATCTTGACTAAAACCTTCTGGCAGGTCTTGGGAAACGGAGAGAGACCTCATCTCTACAAAAAAAAAAAAAAAAAAATCAGAAAATTAGCCAGGCGTGGTAGCGTGCACTTGTAATCCCAGCTACTTGGGAGGCTGAGGCAGAAGGATAGCCCGAGCTTAAGGAAGTCAAGGCTGTGGTGAACTGTGATCCTGCCACTGCCTCCAGCCATGGTGACAGAAAGACCCTGGCTTGAACAAAAAAATTAAAAAAAAAAAGAGGGGACCAATCTGGGAAAAAATAAAGTTGGATTCACAGTTTACATCTTAGAAGAAATTCCAGCTGGACTCACGATTTAAATGTTAAAAAAAGAAAGAAAGAAAATAGCCTGGCTCAGTGGCTCAGCCTGTAATCCTGCCCCTTGGGAGGCTGAGGTGAGTGGATTGCCTGAGCCCGTGGGTTCGAGACCCGCCTGGAAGGTGAGACTTCATCTTTACAATAAATTAAAAAAATCAGCCAGGCATGGTAGCGCATGCCTGTAATTCCAGCTACTCGGAAGGTTGAGGTGGAAGGATCGCCGGAGCCCAGCAGGTCGAGGCTGCGGTGGCCGGGAGCATCTTTACCAGGCCACTGTACCCGACCCAACATTTACAATTTATGTCTTTTTATTTATTTATTTATGTGTTTGTTTATTTATTGAGTTAGGATCTCACTGTGTCGCCAAGGCTGAGTGCACAATCATAGCTCACTGCAGCCTTGATCTCCCTGGCTCAGGCAGTCATCTACCTCAGCTTCTCAAGTAGCTGGGACGACAGGCATAGGCCACTAGGCCTGGTTAATTTTTTTATTTTTGTAGAGATGAGATCTTGCTATGTTGCCCCGGCTGGTCTTGAACTCCTGGGCTCAAGCAGTCCTTCTGCCTTGGCCTTCCAAAGTGCTGAGAATACAGGCATCAGCCACTGTGCCTGGCCATATTTTTTATTTTATTTATTTACTTATTTATTTGAGACAGAGTTGTACTCTGCCACCCAGACTGGAGTGCATTGGTATGATCATAGCTCATTACAGCTTCAAACTTCTGAGCTCAAGTGATCCTCCCACTTCAGCCTCCCAAGTAGCTAGGACTACAGGCATGTGCCACCACACCTAGCTAATGTTTTAAAATTTTTGTAAACATAGGGTTGTACCATGTTGCCCAGACTGGTATAATTTACATCTCAAAGGCTATTTCCATTTATAGAAAAAAAAATTATGTGTCAGACACTAAAGACAGTGAAAAAATTGGCCTAAGACAGTACACAAATAAAAAAATAAATAACTCTTAAACATATGAAAAGATGCTTGAGCTCACTCAAAAGAAAAATAAATACAAATTAAAAATTCATGAAGAGACAATTTTCCACTTACCAGTTTGGCAAAGATAAAAAATCTGGTATGGCTGGGCATGGTGGCTCATGCCTGTAACCCCAGCACTTTGGGAGTCTGAGGCCAGAGGATTGCTTGAGCCCGAGAGTTCAAGACCAGCCTGGGCAACATAGTGAGACCTTGTCTCTACAATAAATCAAACAAGTTGCCAAGTTGTCAGGTGTGGTAGCGCATGCCTGCCTAGTTGGAAGGCTGAGGCGGAAGGATCGCTGGAGCCCAGTAGGTCAAGGCTGCAGTGGCTGGGAGCATGCCACTGCCCTCCAGCCTGGGCAACAGAGACTCCAACTCCAAAAAAAGAAAAAAGATACATATTTCTCCATACCAATTGTCCAATACAAATAGGCATTCAACAATTCAATTCCATCCTGTCACTAACTCCTGGTGTTAGCATGGAACACACAGGTTATGGATTCAGTTTCTCAGGCTGACCCCATTTCAGATGTCAGCCACGACTGGGGTGCCCAGGTGACCCACACTTCTGCCTGGCTGACTACAAATTCAGGGTTCCTCACAATCCCCCCTTGGGCTTGAGAATGCAGTAAAAGACTCACAAAACTGAGGAAAGTGTTTTACTTCCTATAATATTACAAGGCTTTACTCTGTTACCCAAGCTGGAGTGCAGTGGCACAGCTGTGGTTCACTGGAGCCTCAGACTCCTGGATACAAGCAATCCTCCTGCCTCAGCCTTCCATATCACTGCACTCAGCGTTTTTATTTTTATTTTTTTGAGTTGGAGTCTCACTGTCACCCAGACTGGAGTGCAGTGGCATGCTCACGGCCACCGCAGCCTCGACCTGGGCTCAGGCGATCCTTCCGCCTCAGCCTTCCAGGTAGTTGGACCCACAGGCATGCACCACCGTGCCCGGCTAATTTTTTTATTTATTGTAGATATGAGATCTTGCCAAGTTGCCCAGGCTGGTCTCAAACCCCCAGGCTCAGGACATCCTCTCGCCTCTGTCTCCTACATTCTGGCATTACAGGTGTGAGTCACTGTGCCTGGCTGCAAAAGACATTTCTATCACTCAGAAAATTCCAAGTGTTTTAGGAACTCTGTGTCAGGAACTGAATCTATATATAAAATTTTTTAAATCATACCACATTTGTTTATGTATATTTAGAGTCTTTCTCTACAAGGACATAAACTGTTGTTTCAGGGCAGGGAACCTGGCTAAAGTCAGGGGTAGGAGGGTGACTCCCAGTTTAAAATGCACATGTGAATAGATCACCTATTGGACAAACAAATTAAAAATATGTTTTAGTCCTTGCCTTGGCAATCTTCAGGTTTTCTTTTCTTTTCTTTTTGAGTTGGAGTCTTGCTCTGTCACGCAGGCTGGAGTGCAGTGGCATGCTCCCGGCCACTACAGCCTCGACCTCCTGGGCCCAGGCGATCCTTCTGCCTCAACCTTCCAAGTAGCTGGAAATACAGGTGCGTGCCACCACACCTGGCCAATTTTCTGATTTATTGTAGAGACAAGGTACCACCAAGTTGCTCAGGCTGGTCTCAAACCCGGGAGCTCAGGCAATCCTCTCACCTCGGCCTCCCAAAGGGCTGGGTTAGAGGTGTGAGCCACCATGCCCGGCAGCCTTCCTTATGTCTGTCCAGACTCCCTCAGCTGTCTCCATCTTTACCCCCCAAACACCCTCCTTGGGAGCCTTTCTGTAGATAGCGGTTCCCTCTACTGCAGCAGTCCCCAACTTTTGTGACATCAAGGACCAGTTTCGTGGAAGACAATTTTTCCATGTACCCAGCAGGGAGGGATGGTTTCGGGATGATTCAGGTGCATAACATTTATTGTGCACTTTATTTCTATGATTATTACATTGTAACATATAATGAAATAATTATACAACTCACCATAAAAATAAAAGAGATGCGGATGGAAGTAGTAAATAAAATAATAGGCAGGCCACACACAGAATAAAATAAGTGTTGGATTCTGACCTAAAGCCTGCCACCAGACGCAGCTGTGCAATTGAAATGCATCAACTCACTCGCCCCTCACCGATTGGGTGTTGATATGAGTCTGCAAGCAATTGATTTATGATGGTCTCTGTGCAGCCAAACCTGTACAGTTCGTCTGTATCTGCAGCCACTCCCCAGTGCTGGCATCACGGCCTCAGCTCCACCTCAGATTGTCAGGCATTGTTGTGAGCGAGTAAGGGAGAAGAAGCTACACCAGCAAGCTGAGTTTAATTAATTATGAATTTATTAGCACGTGGGTCAAGAGTAGGAACGAAAACTCTTGGCAAATGGGTCCAGTTTGTGACAAGCTTTTATAGGTAAAATTTACAGCATTGGCTACGTAGTAACTTAATGACCATAGCAACTATTAACTCACAACATGGCCACCAAAATGGGAACTTTGATTGTTAGGGAGCTTTGATTAATTTCATGTCCTAGGTATAACCAGTGCCCAGGAAATTCCTGGAGTTCTGCCATTAAGATATAGTTTAAGGTAGTTACATAGAGACAAGGAAGAAGAATCATTACACAATGGAGTTACCTTGGCTAGGTCACTCACAGAATATAATAACAAACTATGAAAATGTAACAATGGGGTTTTGCAAAGCATAACATTTTATTTCAGTTAACAAAGCATACAATCACATGGAACTTATGGCTAAGGAGTTTTGTAACAGTCAGCAGGAAACGGTCAGTACGACCTGCCCAAAGGAGACAAAACTGGGGCTCTGCGGTCATGGGAACATTACTATAATCACACGTGGGCATTGATTCTTAGGTCAGGTGGGTAACTAAGATGAAAGTTTTAAACAAAATGGAGTAAGCTGGTTAATATTATTATTTTGCTAGCAATTTGATTTTATTAACTGATTTAGCTTATTTCGGCATTAGATTCTCATAAGGAGCATGTATGTAACCTAGATTCCTCACTTGGGCAGTTCACAATAGGGTTCACGTTCCTATGAGAATCTAATGTTGCTAATCTGACAGGAGGCAGGGCTCAGGTGGTAATGCAAGCGATGGGGCGTTGCTGAAAATACAGATAAAGTTTCACACACTCACCTGACATTCATCTCCTTCTGTGTTCCCAGTTCCTAACAAGCCTAATGATACCAATCCATGGCCTGGGGGGTGTGGACCCCTGCTCTACTGGAATACTCAAGGCTCACATTGATTCAGGCCAACACTGTTCTTTTTTTTATTATTTATTTATTTATTTATTTATTTATTTATTTTTTTTTTTTTTTTGAGAGTTGAAGTCTCACTCTGTCGCCCAGGCTGGAGGGCAGTGGCACGCTCACGGCCACTGCAGCCTCGACCTGCTGGGCTCCGGAGATCCTTTCGCCTCAGCCTTCCAAGCAGCTGGAACTATAGGCACGGGCCATCACGCCTGGCCAATTTTTTTGATTTATTGTAGAGATGAGGTCTCACCAAGTTGACCAGGCTGGTCTCGAACCTGTGGGCTCAAGCAGTCCTCTCATCTCGGGCTCCCAAAGTGCTGGGATTACAGGCTTGAACCACCATGCCTGGCCGCCAACACTGTTCTAAACCCTTCCTTGAGGTTAACCCATTCAAATCTCACAACGCTTATTTTGTAATTTGTTTTACTTAACTTATTTTTGAGTCTGAGTCTCACTTTGTCGCCCAGGCTGGAGTGCAGTGGCACGATCATGGCTCACCGCAGCCTTGACTTCCTGAGCTTAGACGATCCTCCCGCCTCAGCCTCACAAGTTACTGAGACTACAGGTGTGTACCACCATACCCAGTTAATTTGAAAAAAAAAATTTTTTATAGGGATGAGGTCTTGCTGTGTTGCCCAGGCTAGTCTAAAATTCCTGACCTCAGGTGATCTTCCTGCCTCGGCCTCCCAAAGTACTGTGATTACAGGTGTGAGCCACCATGCCCGGCTGCCCAGTTGGTATAATACTCACTTTACAGATGAGACAGTGGGGGCACAGGGAGATTGCATTCCATGCCAAGGTCACTCAGGATTCTAGAACTTGAACTTAAACTATCTGACTCCAAAGGCCAAGCTCTGATCACTACTCCAGTCTATCTTCCCATGAATATCTAGGACCAGTTCAAATGTACTTCTTCTGGGAAACCTTCCTGACTCCTTTAACAAGAAATTTACTCTGGAACTCTCATTATGTCTTTTTTTTTTTTTTGAGTTGGGAGTCTCACTCTGTCACCCAGGCTGGAGTGCAGTGGCACGCTCACAGCCACCTCAGCCTTGACCTGTCGGGCTCAGGTGATCCTTCCGCCTCAGCCCCCTGAGTACCTAGAATTAGCACACTCCACCATCCATGGCTAATTTTTTTATTTACTGTAGGCACGAGGTCTCACCAAGTTGCCCTAGCTGGTCTTGATCCCCGAGGCTCAAGCAATCCTCTCACCTCAGCCTCCCAAAGTGCTGGGATGACACGTTTGAGCCATCACACCTGGCCTCACTGTCTTTTTTTGGGAAGAGAGGGTTGTATAATAATAATTACATTATATTTGATTGCAGCCCAGGGAAGGGATCAAGTTTTATTCCTAAATAGACCTAACCCCAAGGGCATTTCTAGACTGAATATAGAGTCATTTCCCATTTGAGTGCGTGTGGTTTCTTTTTTAAGTTGGAGTCTTACTCAAGCTGGAGTGCAGTGGCATGCTCACAGCCACCGCAGCCTCCTCCTGCTGGGCTTAGGTGATCCTTCCACCTCAGCCTTCCAAGTAGCTGGAACTACAGGCACATGCCACCACATCTGGCTAATTTTTAAATTTTTATTATAGAGACAAGGTCCCACCATGTTACGCAGACTGCTCTCGAACCCCTGGTCTCAGGCAATCCTCTCGCCTCGGCCTCCCAAAGTGCTGGGATGACAGGCTTGAGCTACCTCGCCCAGCCAGGCCCTCCTCTGAGGGATGCCTGTATGCCATCTCATTTAATCCCATTTTTTTTTTTTTTGAGTTGGAGTCTCACTCTGTTGCCGACTGGAGTGCAGTGGCCGCTCCCAGCCACCACAGCCTCGACCTGCTGGGCTCTGGCGATCCTTCTGCCTCAGCCTTCCAAGTAGCCGGAACTACAGGCGTGTGCTACCACACCTGGCTGATTTTTTGATTTATTGTAGAGATGAGGTCTCGCTGCCCAGGCGGGTCTCGAACCCGCAGGCTCAGGCAATCCACTCACCTCAGCTTCCCAAAGGCGCGGGATTACAGGCTGAGCCACCAAGCCCGGCATCCCATCTTCGCTGCATGGATCTCATGATCCATAGACAATTGATGCTAGAGAGCTGTTACAGAGCCTGTGCTGACACCCCCATTCCCCTCACCCCTAATCCCTTCCACCCTCCCCCTGCCCCAACCCCCATCAAAGAGACAGCCAGAACCTAAACACAACTGGTGTCTTGTGGACATGAATTTATTAGAGGGGGCCAGGGCCGAGTGAGTACAAGTTGCAGCGTGGAAAGAAGGAGCCAGCCTGAGGCCCACGAGATGCAAGGCCCGGGTGGGACGCAGCCGGTGAAGCATGGGCCGGCTGACCGCTATTCACAATGTCAGTGCCCAGGATGTGGTGGGGGTCTTGGGAAGACTGGGACTTAAAAAAAAAAAAAAGGGGAAAGTTGCTGAGGCCACACAGCCAAGGGGGCGGAGCTTGGGCCCCAGACCTCGTGCCCCTCCCTCCCATGCCATTGGTCCCCACTCTTGCCTCCCCCGAGCCCCCCAGCTCCTGCTCCCAACTCACTGCGGAAGGGGTAGATGCCTGACTCCAGCTGCATCTGGGGGGGCAAGAGGACGAGGAGGTCCCCGCCCCAGGGGCTTTTGGCCTCCGAGAGACAGTTTTGGGAGCCAGGGTGATGATACTCCCAGGTGACAGAACAGTCAGACAGCACAGGCTTAGGGCGGTGGTGGCTGGGGTGCTGGGACAAGCCACAGAGGGAACAGTGGGGTGGTGAGAGGCCGGGGCCCCGGGGAAGGCGGGCAGAGACCTGAGGACAGCCTCTCTGAACCCCGCCATGGTGGGCGCGCCGCTCCCGGGCCCAGGCCCAGTGGAAGGGTTCCTTTGCCATGACCTGGAAGGAGAGAGCGCGGTAAATCAGGGCAAGAGGCCTGGCCTCCCCTCTCCCCCAGAGGCCTGCCAGCCTCACCTCTTCACAGCACTGGCGACTCACGACGGCTCGGAAGCCCATGCGTGCCCACAGCAGGTCCCTCTGGTGCAGAAACCTCCCCACCCGTAAACACCAATCTTTCCCCAGGGCCCATGGAAAGATCTCGCATTTGGCCTCCTCCAGATCCTCCTCCATGTCGTTTGCAAGGTACCTGCCACAGACACGAGGTCAGGGAGCAGAGGTCACCGCGTTTGCCCTGCCTGTCCCCTGTCCCCTGCCACACACCTCCCGGCAGATGCCTCCAGGGCCCAGCCCCGCCACTCACAGTGCCAGGAACAGGTTGCTGTGGCTGTACTCGCTAAGTTTCAGGTTGGCACGCTGGAAGTAGACCAGCACCATGGCCAGGAGATACTGCAGAGACAGGCAAAGGGTGGAGGGAGTCAGCCTCTGGGGAGGTTTGTTCGCACCTAAGGAGATTTTGGTGCTGGGACGAAAAAGCCGGTAAGATGGTGGGGAGGGGCCCACAAAAATGAGTGGCTCCTCCCACAGACCAGGGAACCCCATAAAGCAGCAGGGTTCAATCCCCCCAGTGCAACCTTACCCTCAAGGGACCCCAGCCTCCACCCCCACTGCGCTCCTCACCTTATCTGAAATCCGGAAACAGGGGTCTTTGGAGAGGAATTCCTGGACAAAAGTGTCCTCTGGGGGCACACAAGGGAAACAGGGGACCCGAGCTGCCATCGCATCCCAGAGAAGAAGCTGCAAAGCCCCAAGATGCCACTGAACCCAAAGCTGGGTCGCTTGAGGGGGAGGAGGGCAGAGGCCTCGGGTGCCTGCATGGGTAGGGCGGAATCCCACCTTTCACATCTGCTTGCATATTGGGCCCCTCCCACACCAGCCCCCCAAACTCACCCAGAAGGTTGAGGAATGCCTGGAGCTCTTGGTGCTGGCGAAAATGGAGAAAGCCATGGCCCCCACCTGGCTGGCTGCAGCCCCCCAGCTTCACAGTGGTGGGGTCTTGGGCATCACTCATCTCATAGGTGGAGGTGGGGAGGGTTGGGACAGGGTGACCTGTAGAGAGAGGGGACTGGACTTAGCGCCTACAGTCTCGGCCATCACCAGTTGGGGCAGGGGTGGTGATGAAGCCAAGAGGGTACAGGGATGGGCGTGGAGACTCAGGGCCCCAAAACAGGGCAGAGGGCACGCGTGAGGGGTGGGCCACCAGAAAAGAGTTGCCGCTGAAGGCTGCTGCACCCCAGACCAGAATAACACCAGCATCAACAGCCACTAGTGAGGACTTCCTAAGTACCTGGAGCTGTGCTAAATGCTTTAAGGGTGTTACCTTATTCCATCCTAGAAGTAGGGACTTTCAACGAAAGACCCATTTTCTTTTTCTTTTGTTTTTGAGTTGGAGTCTCACTCTGTTGCCCAGACTGAGTGCAGTGGCACACTCACGGCCACCGCAGCCTCCACCTGCTGGGCTCCGGTGATCCTTCCGCCTCAGCCTTCCGATTAGCTGGAACTACAGGCGCGCGCTACCACGCCTGGCTGATTTTTTAATTTATTGTAGCAATGAGGTCTCGCCAAGTTTCCCAGGCGGGTCTCGAACCCGCGGGCTCAGGTAATCCACTCACCTCGGCCTCCCAAAGTGCTGGGATTACAGGCTGAGCCACCGAGCCCGGCCAAAAGACTCATTTTCAAACAAGGAAACTGGAGGACTGAGGCCTCATTCCAAAACCCCAAGATTTTTACTTTTTGTAGAGACAAAGTTTCGCCGTGTTGCCCAGGCTGGTCTCGAACTCTGGTCTCAAATGGTCCTCCTGCCCTGGCCTCCCAAAGTGCTGAGATTACAGGCATAAGCCACCACGCCTGGCCTAAAACTCCAAGACTTGAATTGCTTCTCCTCCGGCACCCCCACTCCGCACCAAAACAGAGAGCTGAAAGGCCACCAACCCCCTACACCGAGAGGAAAGTGAGGCTCACAGAGAGGAATGAAATCCGACAAACACTTGGATTTAGAGCAAGCTGAAGGGAGGCCACTTCACACACTTCCAGGTACCTTCCTAGACCCACCCTCATCCCCAGAGAGATGCCAACCAAGGGGCTCAGGAGAAGGCGCGGTCCGCCACTCCGGGACCAACCTGGGCGCCTGCATCCAGGCTCCCACAAGCAGCCCAGCGTCCTCCTGCAAGAAGCCTTACCTGAGCTCCGGACGACCTACGTATGGCATGACAGCGAGCTTGGTGCCAGTGCTCTTATATAGCCAAGGGAAATGCCCGCCCTGTACAACTTCCACCAATCAGGCTCTTTCTGGGAGGGGGCGGGGCTTGGTCTTTCGTTATCTGTGAACCCAGGCACCACCCAGCTGCGGCTCCCGGGGTAAAAGTTACTCCAGGGCTTTTGAGTTGGAGTCTCACTCTGTCGACCAGACTCCGGGTGGTGTGCTCCGGGCCACCGCAGCCTCGCCCTGCTGGGCTCTGGCGATCTTTCTGCCTCTGCCTTCCAAGTAGCCAGAACTACAGGCGTGAGCCACCACACCTGGCTAATTTTCGATTTATTGTAGGTCTTGCCAAGTTGCCCAGGCGGGTCTCGAGCCTGCGGGCTCAGGAAATCCACTCCCTTCGGCCTCCCAAAGTGCTGGTATTACAGGCTGAGCCACTGAGCCCGGCCTCTCCAGGGCTTTATCATGTGTAAGGTGGTGAAGGCAAAACAGCTGGACCCCAGGGCCTGGAACTCCACAGAACCAGCAGGGAGCTAGGACCCGGATTCCCCTCCTAACAAGGTGGGAAGGTGCGAAATGAGGCCTGGTGTTTTAATTCACTTGGTAGGGCAAGGCTTCTTGGTCTCTCTGGGTCTCCTGCCTCTTGATGGGTCTTTTCAGAGTTGCTTATCTTTTTTTCGAGTCGGAGTCTCACTCCTTGCCCAGGTTGGAGTGCAGTGGCATGCTCATGGCCACCCCAGCCTCCATTAACCTTCCAAGTGGCCGAAACTACAGGCGCATGCCACCACGCCCGGCTAGTTTTTGATTTATTGTGATGAGGTCTCGCCAAGTTGCCCGAACTGGTCTTGAACCCATGGGCTCAGGCAATCCACTCACCTCGGTCTCCCAAAGTGCTGGGATGACAGGCTCGAGTCTCTTGATGTCTCTCCTGTCTGGATATCTTGGATCTCTGTGTCTCTCTGAGTCTTGAGGTCTACGCCAGTCCACATCCCATGCTTGCTGTGGTTGGCAAGGTCTTCCCTGACCCTATCAGGCCCCTGTGTGTGCGCGCACAAGTGCAAGCACGCGTGTAGTTTTCCGCCTGTGTTTTTTTGTTGGCCTCCCCAAGAGAGGAAAAGGTGAATCCAGCGGCCTCCGTAGCCAGCTTCCTAAACATTTACTGGTGCTTAATGAAGGGGCTAGAAGCAAACCAGCTCACGTGTTTCTCACGCAACCCTGTGAAATGGGTACAACTAGCAACCTCGTTTTATAAGTTTACAACATAGACTTGGGATTGTTCCAACAGAAGCCAAATAATTTCCTGCCAGCCACACAACTGGTAGATGGGGGGTTCCAGCCAGGCTCCCCGACCCCACACCCAGGCCCCACTGTGGTTGGACAAAATCTGCTGGGAGGTTTTCAGTGAAACTGAGTAAATTCCCCAAACCAGCCGTGTTTTTAACCTCGCTCAGGTAGGCAAATCGCCTTAACCCTGGGGGCGAGGGTTCCTGGCCCACATCCATCAGTAACATCCTGGGAGATCTGATACTCTCCATACTGGGGAGAATATATATATATATATATATTTTTTTTTTTTTTTTTTTTGGAAAGAATTTAGGCCAGGCGAGTTGGCTCACACCTGTAATCGCAGCACTTTGGGAGGTCAAAGCCAGAGAATGGCGTGAGACCAGTAGTGGACAAAATAGTGAGACCGTGTTCACCAAAAAAAGCAAAATTAAAAAATTAGGCGGGCATGGTGAGAGGTACTTGAGAGGCTCCTCCCAGCTACTCTAGAGGCTGAGGCGGAAGGATCGCCTGAGCCCAGGAGGTCAAGGCTGTGGTGAACTGTGATCGCGCCGCTGCACTCCAACCTGGGCAAGAGAGTGACACTCAAAAAAGAAACAAGAAAAAGAAAGATGAGAGGTGTGTGTGGGGGTGAGGGGGTGTCAGGGAGAGAGAGAGAAAGAGAAAGAAAGGGTTGATTTAGGATTTAGACTCACATAGATGTTGTTTTAAAAATATAGAAAATTGGCCGGGCATGGTGGCTCAAGTCTGTAATCCCAACACTTTGGAAGGCCGAGGTGAGAGGATTGCCTGAGCCCCAAGGGTTTGAGACCAGCCTGTGCAACTTGACAAGACCTTGTCCCTACAAAAAAAAAATTAGCCGGGCATGGTGGTGTGCATCTGTGGTTCCAGCTACTTGACTGAAGCAGAAGGATCACCTGAGCCCAGCAGGTAGAGGCTGCGGTGGCTGTGAGTATGCCATTGCACTCCATCCTGGGCAACAGAGTGAGACTCGAACTCAAAAAGAAAAAAGTATGGAAAATTTTCACATCTCGTTCCCTGGGCAACCCCCAATGTAAACATCTTTTTTTTTTGAGTCAGAGTCTCACTCTGTCACTCAGGCTGGAGTGCAGTGGCTCATGGCCACTGCAGCCTCGACCTCCTGGGCTCAGAGGATCCTTTTGCCTCAGTCTTTCAAGTAGCTGGAACTACAGGCACGCGCCACCACACCCAGCTAATTTTTTGATTTATTGTAGCAATGAGGTCTTGCCAAGTTGCCCAGGCTGGTCTTGAACCCGTAAGCTCAGGCAATCCTCTCACCTCGGCCTCCCAAAAGGCTGGGATTTTAGGTGTGAGCCACCATGCCTCGCCCAATAAAATTTTTTTTTTTTTTTTTTTTTGAGTTGGAGTCTCACTCAGTCGCCCAGACTGGAGTGCAGTGGCCGCTCCCGGCCATCGCAGCCTCAACCTGCTGGGCTCCGGTGATCCTTCCGCCTCAGCCTTCCAAGTAGCCAGAATTACAGGCATGCGCTACCACGACCGGCTGATTTTTTGATTTATTGTAGAAATGAGGTCTTGCTGCCCAGGTAGGACTTGAACCTGCGGGCTCAGGCAATCCACTCACCTCAGTCTCCCAAAGGCGTGGGATTACAGGCTGAGCCACCGAGCCCGGCTATAAAAATATTTTTAAAAAGAAGTCTTATTATGTATATACACTAACAATATTATATAATTTATGTGTGGCCTAAAACAATTCCTCTTTACTTGATGCAAACCAGGGAAGCCAAAAGATTGGACAACCCAATATAAAACATCCCATCAGATAACAAACTCCTCTATGCTATCTCTTTATGTCACATCCCCCTCCCCATCCTGGCCCCTGGCAACTATTAATCTGTTCTTCATGTCTGTAATCCTGTCATTTCAGGAACATTATATGAATGGATTCATGATACCTCAATGCCCCCTTATCTGCAGTTTTGCTTCACAGGGTTTCAGTGACCCAAGGTACAGTATAAGATATTTTGAGAGAGAGAAAGAGAGAAAAACCACATTCATATAACTTTTATCACAGCATATACTTATAATTGCTCTATTTTATTAGCTGTTGTTAATCTCTTACTGTACCTAATTTATAAATTAAACTTTATCATAGGTATGTATAAGAAAAAAAAGCATAGTATACTAGGGGGATCCCCAAAAAACAGAATTTATTTATAAAATTGGCCGGGCATGGTGGCTCACGCCTATAACCCCAGCACTTTGGGAGGCTGAGGCGAGAGCATTGCCTGAACTCAGTGGTTCGAGACCAGTCCAGGCAACTTGGAGAAATAAACCAAAAAACTAGCCAGGTGGGGTAGTTTAAAAAAAAAATTGTGTATTTATTCTTTTTTTTTTTT
>NW_007247286.1:66805-70647 GCF_000164805.1 Carlito syrichta | reverse complement strand
TTATTGTAGAGACAAGGTTTCGCCAAGTTGCCCAGGCTGGTCTCAAACCCCTGGGCTCAGGCAATCCTCTTGCCTCCACCTCCCAAAGTGCTAGAATTATAGGCATGAGCCTCCATGCCTGGCATTACACTGTACTTTTTAAAATTTGGTTTTGGTGGGGGGGGGTTGTTTGATTTTTGGAATATTTTTGATCCGTGGTTGGTTGAATCCATAGATGCAGACCCCAAGAATCGGGAGGGCCACCTGGGTGTAAGCATGTCCCTCCTATTTGCTGAATGAATGAATGACTTGCAAGGCCTTTCACACCTACCCTGCTCATATCTCCAGCCACAACCCTTCATTATTACCCCACAGCTAGAATCACTTCTGTCAGTCTGTCAACCCCATCTCTCCTGCCCCAGGGCCTTTACACAAGCTGGCCCCTACCTAGAAGATAAGGTGGCCTTTCCTCTGGGAGGGGTCTACTCCTTACCTCATGTCTTTTTTTTTTTTTTTGAGTTGGAGTCTCACTCTGTCTCCCAGACTGGAGTGCAGTGGCCACTCCCGGCCACCGCACCCTCGACTTGCTGGGCTCTGGCAATCCTTCCGCCTCAGCCTTCCGAGTAGCTGGAACTACAGGCGGTGCTACCACACCCGGCTCATTTTTTTATTTATTGTAGAGATGAGATCTCGCCAAGTTGCCCAGGTGGGCCTCAAACCTGCAGGCTCAGGCAATCCACTCACCTCAGCCTCCCAAAGGTGCGGGATTACAGGCTGAGCCACCGAGCCCAGTTTAACCTCATGTCTTAACCATGTGACTTGCCTCAGGCACTGGAATGGAAAAGGTACCTGCCATATCTGAGCAGATGCTTTAAAAGCCCCCAGGTGGCTCGCCCATTTATTCCCTTTATTTAAATCCTTTAAGTGGCACAAACAATTTTTGGGTACATGGATGCATTGTATAGTGGCAAAGAAGTTCGGGTTTAAATGTACCCAGCACCCCCACCTGTGTACACCGCACCCCACATGTGATTTTTCATCTCACCATCCCTTCTCTCCTCCCTCGTCTGAGTCTTTTTTTTTTTTTTTTTGAGTTGGGGTCTCACTCTGTTGCCCAGGCTGGAGTACAGTTGTACACTCACAGCCACCACAACTTGACCTGCTGGGCTCAGATAATCCTTCCATCTCAGTCTTCCAAGTAGCTGGAACTACAGGCATGTGCCACCATGCCCGTTTTTGATTGATTGTAGAGACGAAGTCTCACCAAGTTGCCCAGGCTGGTCTCGAACCCCTGAGCTCGAGTAATCCTCTCGCCTCTGCCTCCCGAAGTGCTGGGATAATAGGCGTGAGCCACTGCACCTGGCTCCTTCTGAGTCTCTAATGGGCTCTTCCTTCTGCTCTGAGGGTTCTGGAATAAAGAGGACATGATATAGGGTCAAAGGGAGTGTAATACGAGCAAGAAATAAGCTTTCATATCTGAAAGCCCCTGAGATCTTAGGGTTATTATTATTATATGGGATTTCTATTTGTTCCTGTTACATATTACCATAAACTTAGTGAATTAAAATAATATATATGTATTGCCTTGCAGTTCTGGAGGTCAGAAGCCCAAAATAGGTATCACTATGCTAAAATCTAGGTGTCAGCAGGGTTTTCTTCTTTTTGAGGTTCTAGAATCCTTGTCTTGCCTTTTCCAGCTCCTAGAAGTGGCCTGCATGCCCTGCCTGGTGACTTCCTCTGTCTTCAAAGACAACAACTTGGTGTCTTCAAATCTCTCTAACTCCTGTCTGCCGCTCTCTTTTACTTTGAAGGACCCTCATGACCATATTGGGCTCTTCAGTCTCCGAGGATAATCTCCCCATCTCAAGGTCCTGACTCACACCTGCAAAGTCTCTTCTGCCATGTGAGATGACTTAGTCTCGGGTTCTGGGAAATGCGATGTGGACGTCTTTGGGAGACCATGATTCTGCCTACCACAATGATCACAGCAGAATTCATACTGTGCTCGCTAATACATCCTGTATGCATTTTATGTACATTTAGATATAATTTATAAAACAGTACACATAAATATATTATTTATAAAATAGTGTGTTAACATTGCATGTTATTTATAAAGGATATAACGCAATGTAAGAATATACAAAGTTTGGGCCGGGCTCAGTGGCTCAGCCTGTAATCCCAGCACTTTGGAAGGCTGAGGCGAGAGGATTGCCTGAGTCTGTGGGTTCGAGACCAGCCCAGGCAACTTGGTGAGACTTTGTCTCTACAAGAAAAATAAAAAATTAGCCGGGCGTGGTAGTTTGCACCTGTAGTTCCAGCTGCTTGGAAGGCTGAGGTGGAAGGATCACCTGAGTCCAGCAGCTCAAGGCTGGGGTGGCTGTGAGTGGGCCACTGCCCTCCAGCTTGGGCGACAAAGTGAGACTCCATCTCAAAAAAAAAAAAAAAAAGAATACTCAAAGAAAACTGAAATAGCTATATTAACATATTAAAACAAAAATTTAGGTAAAAAGCATACTAAAGAGAAAAAGAGTGATTACAAAGTGATTTCTTTTTTTGAGTCGTTGTCTCACTCTGTCGCCCAGGCTGGAGTGCAGTGGCACGCTCACAGCCACTGCGGCCTCCACCTGTTGGGCTCAGGCGATCCTTCTGCCTCAGTCTTCCAAGTAACTGGAACTACAGGCATGTGCCACCATGCCCGGCGAATTTTTTGATTTATTGTAGAGATGAGGTCTCACCAAATTGCCCAGACTAGTCTCGAACCCATGGGCTCAGGCAATCCTCTCATCTTGGCCTCCCAAAGTTCTGAGATTATAGGTGTGAGCCACTGCACCCAGTTACATAGTGATTTTTAAAATATATAGCTGAGGGGGACACATAACATCAATAAGGTTATCTGATCTCAAACCAGGTGAAGTGGGGACCAAAGGGACGCCCAAGCTTTACCTGTAAGATGAACACTTATCTACCTAATCCTGAATTGTACCCCACATCTTTAAAATAAAAAATATTAAAATTAATAAATAAAGTATATAACTGGTTGCAGTGGTGTATGTCTGTAGTCTCAGCTATTCAGGAGGCTGAGGCAGGAGGATCACTTAAGCCTAGGAAGGAAGGAGTCCAGCCTGAGCCATATAGCAAGACTCTGTCTCTACAAGAAAAAAAAAAAGGCTGGGTGTGGTAGCTCACACCTGTAATCCCAGCACTTTGGGAGGTTGAGACAAGTGGATCCTTTGTGACCAGGAGTTCAAGACCAACCCGGGCAACACAGCAAGACCTTGTCTCTACAAAAAGTAAAAATAAAATAAAATACACAATTATCCAGGCATGGTGGGGTATTCCTATAGTTCCAGCTACTTGGGAGGCCGAGGTAGGTGGATACTTGAAACCAGAAGTTGGAGGTTGCAGTGAGCTATGGCCAAGCCACTGCATTCCAGTCTGGGTGGGAAAAAGTTTCAAAAACACTAAAAATAAAGTTTAAGAGAAAAAAAATACACATACACACTGAGATACCTTATCAGAATCCAGGTAAAGAACAAAATAGATATAGCAATTGTCAGTTTGTTTACTCCTAAAAATAAAGCCAATAGACAATAAAGATATGTAAATATATTCATAAATATTAAAATGATAGAACCACAAGAAAAAAAACCAGACAAATCACAGTCATATTTGGAGATCTAATGGCACACTCAAGGCAAAAAAAAAAAAAAAAATTAGCCAGGCTATTAAAAGATACAAAGAATATGATAAACAAACTCAACCATAGGACCCATATGTAGCCCTGCACCCAACAAAAGCAGACATGCACACACAGAACATTTTCCCAACTTTTTTTTTTTTTTTTTTTGAGTTGGAGTCTC
>NW_007247286.1:49565-66775 GCF_000164805.1 Carlito syrichta | reverse complement strand
TGCGCTACCATGCCCGGCTGATTTTTTTATTTATTGTAGAGGTGAGGTCTTGCTGCCCAGGCGGGTCTTGAACCCGCGGGCTCAGGCAATCCACTCACCTCAGCCTCCCAAATGCTTCTGTGAATGCAACTCATTTCGGAAACGTAAAAGCATTCAGTCTGTGTTTTTGGACCACAACACAATTAAGCTCAACATTGCCCACAAAGCGATACATAGAGAAAAAAAAAAAAAACTCATGGCTTTTGAAATGAAGAAACATTGTTTTGTAACTTCTGGGTCAAGGAGAAACATTATCACAGACATTAGACAACAGATTGAAATCATGAAAAGATCATCTATCAAAGTTGGGGGGGCACTGCTAAAAATTCTTAAAGAGGAGACCTAAAGGGAAATAAAGAAATAAGATGGGTGAGCTCAGTGGCATCTGAAAGTTAGGAACAGTGGCTGCCCGCGTCCCCATTCCATGACGTTCCTTCCCCGACACAGCTCCAAACAACACGCAGGGGACCCTGAAACTGCCCAAACCACTGCCTCAGTTCAACTGGAAAGCAGAGAACGTCTCAACTTCAAGACAACTGTAAATAAAAATAAGCAGGCCAAATCCCAGCATGACGTGTGCAGCTAGCCGCCTCACCCCACCCAGCCACCAGGCTTTGTGCCCAGAAAGACCCCGGGAAGCGAGAGGAGGGGACCGGGTGGCCCTGCCTGAGGTTGATCAAGCCACCATGGCAAAGACTGCATCCTCCTGAAGTCTGAAAAGGCTAAAAACGTCCCAGGAGGTCAGAGCTCAGACAGCAGGGAAAGGACTTAGAAGTGTAAGTAGTTTGAAGGGACAGTCACAAGCGTAGATACTGCAGGAGCAACAAAGAAAAGACAAGAAAGAACCAGAAGTGTCCTGATTGAGCAGTGCAAGAGTATTAAAAAAAAAAAGAAAAGAAAAACTGGGGGGAAGGGAGGTCCTGCAGGACAAAAGAGAACTAAACAATCGGAGAACACAAAACCCTTCCCACTCCCACACCAAAACAAATACATAAAAATCCACTAAAGTATCCGGACTTTGCTATATTGACATAAGAGTGTGCTGTTGAACTAGGAATCCACCCCAATACCACAAAAATGAACAGAAAGAAGATTAACAGATTCGTATGAAGCTTTTTTTTTTTTGATTTGGAGTCTCACTCTGTCGCCCAGACTAGAGTGCAGTGGCTGCTTCCAGCCACCGCAGCCTCGACCTGCTGGGCTCCAGCGATCCTTCCGCCTCAGCCTTCCATGTAGCTGGAACTACAGGTGCGCGCTACCACACCCGGCTAATTTTTTTTTGTTGTTTTATTGTAGAGATGAAGTCTCACCAAGTTGCCCAGGTGGGTCTCGAACCCGCGGGCTCAGGCAATCCACTCAACCTCGGCCTCCCAAGGCATGGGATTATAGGCTGAGCCACCTAGCCTGGCTGCATTTGTGTTTGTTAATGTCTCATTTTATTACACTGTGCTCACAGAATATTGTTTGCAATATTTCTACTTTATTGAATTTACTGATGATTTCTAATATATAAGGGGAGACCAAAAAAAACAAAAACAAAAACAAAATCATCTTTTGGAGGGCGGGCCCCTTGTAGTACAGGCTTCCCCGCTAGGTAAGTGTTCTAGGAACCCATCTGCATCCGTGTACCAGCCACTGTACACTATTTATTGTAGAGATGAAGTCTTGCCAAGTTGCCCAGGCTTGTCTCAAATCCCTGGGCTCAAGCAATCCTCTCACCTAGGCCTCCCAAAATGCTGGGATTACAGGCATGAGCCACCACGCCTGGCCTACAATAAATAATTTTTTTTAATTTTCTTTTTTTTTAATAAATAATTTTTTAAACATTAGCCAAACACGGTATGCTCATCTGTAGTCCCAGCTACTTGGAAGACTGAGGCGGAAGGATCACCTGAACCCAGGAGGTTGAGGCTACAGTAGCCTTAATTTTGCCACTGCACTCCAGCTTGGGTGACAGAGTGAGGTCCCGACATAAAAAAAGAAAAAAAACTAGAGCTTTTTTTCTGGCTCCCTGGCCATGTTGGCAGTGCTCTTGGTTGGGACCGTTCCATACCTAAGGCAGGAAGATGGTGGTCACAAAAAAGATGAAGTCACTGGAGTCTCTCACCTCTACGCTCCAACTTGTGATGAAACGAGGCAAGGAGGTGCTGGGGTAGGAACGACTCTGAACATGAACAGACAAGGCAATGCAAAATGGGTCATCCTCACCAACATCTGCCTGGCATTGAGCAATTCCAAAATAGAGTACTACACTCTGTTGGTCAAAACCAGTGTCCATCACTGCAGTGACAATATTGAGCTGGGCACCGCCTGCAGAAAATGCTAGAGTAGGCCGGGCTCACTGGCTCAGTCTGTAATCCCAGCACTTTGGGAGGCCGAGGCGAGAGGATTGCCTGAGCCTGCGGGCTCGAGACCAGCCTGGGCAACATGTGAGACCTTGTCTCTACAATAAATTAAAAAAAAAAAATTAGCTGGGTATGGTGGTACATGCCTGTAGTTCCAGCTACTTGGAAGGCTGAGGTGGGAGGATCACCTGAGCCCAGCAGGTGGAGGCTGCGGTGGCCATGAGCATGCCACTGCACTCCAGCCTGGGCAACAGAGTGAGACTCCAATTCAAAAAAAAAGTAAACCATGCAAAATTGTTCTTTAATAAAAGTTGCCAAAGCTTTTTTTTAAAAAAAAAAGAAAGAACAGAAACTAGAAAAAGAACAAAATAAACCAAAAGAAAGCGCAAACCAGGCAAGAATAAAGACAAAAGCGATCACTGAAGTAGGAAATAGAAAATTATTAGACTTGGGCCAGGCCTGGTAGATCATACCTGTAATCCTAGTACTTTGGAAGGCCGAGGGAGGAGGGTTGCTTGAGCAGAGCGTTGAGGCCAGCCTAGGCAATGTAGCAAGACTTCATCTCTACAAAAAAAACACAGAAATTAGCTGGGTGTAGGATCATGTGTTGTAGTCTCAACTACTACAGAGGCTGGAGTGGGAGGATCACCTGAGCCCAGGAAACTGAAGCTGCAGTGAGCCAGAATCATTCTACTGCACTCCAGCCTGGGACAGAGTGAGACCCTGTCTCAAAAAAGAAAAAGAAAAAGAAAATTAGTAAACTTGAATTCTTGTAAAACTGAGACCTGGATTTGTTTGTGGGGGTTTTTTGTTTTTTTGTTTGTTTTTTGAGCTGGAGTCTCACTCTGTTGCTCAGGCTGGAGTATAGTGGCACGCTCATGGCCACTCCAGCCTTGCTGGGCTCAGGCAATCCTTCCATCTCAGCCTTCCAAGTAGCTAGAACTTCAGGCACACGCCACCACACCTGGATAATTTTTCTTTTTAAATTTATTGTAGAGATGGAGTCTCGCCATGTTACCCAGGCTGGTCTCGAAGCCGTGGGTTCAGGCAATCCTCTTACCTCAGCCTCCCAAAGTGCTGGGATTATAGGCACGAGCCACCATGCCCAGCAGAGACTTGGATTTTTTTAAACATTAGTAAATATTGGAGTGTAAATTAGTACAACCTCTATGGAAAGCAGTATGGAGATTACTCAAAGAACTAAAAGTAGATCTACCATTCGATCCAGCAATCCCACTATGAGGCATATACCCTAAGGAACAGAGGTTGTTACATAAAAAAAGAAACCCAGGCTGGAGTGCAGTGACACGCTCACAGCCACCACAGCCTCACCCTGCTGGGCTCTGGCGAGCCTTCTACCTCAACCTTCCAAGTAGCTGGAACTACAGGCACGCACTACCACGCCCGGCTAGATGAGGTCTTGCCGAGTTGCCCAGCTGGTCTCGAACCCATGGGCTCAGGCAGTCCTCTCAACCTCCACCTCCCAAAGTGCTGGGATTACAGGCGCAAGCCACCACGCCTGGTGGTTGTGGGTACTCTTATAGCCCAGACCCAAAACTATTTATATCCTTTATGTCTATATATAGACAGAGAGAGAGAGAGAGAGAGAGAGAGAAAGAGAGAGAAGCCACTAATTCACTTCTTCAGGGAAAAAAAGAGGGGAGAAAGCAAAATATAACAAATATAGGACAAGGGGAAATAACTATTGGAACAAGAAAATTTTTAAAATTATATATATATATATATATATATATATATATATTTTTTTTTTTTTTTTTTGTAGAGACAGAGTCTTGCTATATTGACCAGGTTAGTCTCACTCTGTTGCCCAGGCTGGAGTGCAGTGACATGCTCATGGCCACTGCAGCCTCGACCTGCTGGGCTCAGGCAATCTTTCTGCTTTAGCCTTCCAAGTAGCTGGAACTACAGGCACGTGCCACCATGCCCAGCTAATTTTTTTAATTTATTGTAGAGATGAGGTCTCACCAAGTTGCCCAGACTGGTCTCGAACCCATGAACTCAGGCAATCCTCTCCCCTCGGCCTCCCAAAGTGCCGGGATTATAGACATGAGCCACTACACCTGGCTTCAAAAAATCTTAAAACCTATTTCCAAAATGGTGGCATGTGGAGTTCAGCAGAGTGCCTCAACAAAACAACCATTTAACTGGAGGAAAAAGGTATTTTAAAAACTCTATTTAGTCAGGCATGGTGGCACATCCCTGTGGTTCCAGCTACTTAGAAGGCTGAGGTAAGAGGATCGCTTGAGCCCAGCAGGTGGAGGCTGTGGTGGCCATGAACGTGCCACTGCACTCCAGCCTGGGTGACAGAGTGAGACTCCAACTCAAAAAATACCTCAATTATTTAAAATCTGAAAATTATCCTAAAGGTGTATACAGCGATGAAGAAGCATTCGTCCAAGGAAATCTTGGTGAACCGCTGGAGTGGGGTACTGAACCATGTCCAGCTACGTGTCTCCTGCCTTCCAGCTTGTGGAAGCCCTACTCCAGGCTGTGTTGCCAAGAAAACAGGGGCTTCCTCTCATCCCTCCACCCCTACTTCCTAGTGTAGCGTTATCGTTTCCACCCTGGAGGGACAGGCTGTTAACCTTTCTCACCACCCCATCGCCCACCCCCCAGCCTCATGTCCTGAAAGCTCTATTTCAGGAAAATGCAGCCAAGAGGACTCGGTGTCCCTTCTCCCCGCCCACAGCCCACAGTTGCAGGGTAAAAACCCTACTCCAGGCTGACAGGCCTACAAGGCTGGGTCGCAGGCCAGGCATGACAGCTCACACTTATAAACTCAACACTTTGGGAGGCCGAGGCAAGAGAATTGCCTGAGCCCAGGAGTTTGAGACCAGCCCAGGCAACGTGGTGAGACCTCGTCTCTACAATAGATTTATTCATCTTTTGATTAACGCTGTGGTGGTACACGCCTGTCATCCCAGCTACTTGAGAGGCTGAGGCGGAAGGATTGCCTGAGCCCAGGAGGTCAACGCGGTGATAGCCATGATTGAGCCCTTTACTCCAGCCTGGACAACAGAGTGAGACTCTGACTCAAAAAAAAAAAGCTCATTCATAGGCTGGAGATTCCATATTCCATGTTCATGCCAGGAGGGGAAGGCCCAGAAGACTTGAAGCTACTACCTTCTCCTGCTCCCCCAGATAATTGGCCACTCTTCACCCCCACTTCCTATGGAGTGGGACACAGGTTCTGCTCAGGGGAAGGCTGAAGAGCTCCGTAGCTCTGCCCAAGGGAACTAATTTTATTCGGAACAATATGGACATCGCTGAACACAATGGCACTCTTGGAAAGCAAAGAAGAGGGGACTCATGGCTCCTTGATACCAGTGGCCTGGCACGGTGGCTCATGCCTGTCATCCCATCCCTTTGGGAGGCCGAGACAAGAAAATTGTCTGAGCCCAGGGATTCGAGACCAGCCTGGGCAACTTGGTGAGATCTTGTCTCTACAATACATCAAGAAAAATTAGCTGGGTGTGGTGGCATGCGCCTGTAGTTCCAGCTGCTTGGAAGGCTGAGGCGGAAGGATCGCCAGAGCCCAGCAGGTCGAGGCTGCGGTGGCCAAGAGCGTGCCCCTGCACTCCAGCCTGGGGGAAGGAGTGAGACTCCAACTAAAAAAAAAATAGTAGCAACAAGTCAAATAGCAGGACAACCAGCAGTTTCTTTTCTTTTCTTTTCTTTTAGTTTTTATTATAAAGATGTGGGGTACAATTCAGGGTGAGGTATACAAACATTGATCATGCAGGTACCCTTGTTGATGAGGTATGCCTCTCCCTCCCCTAACAGTTTCCCTCAATTCCCCTATTGGGGACATACCCGGAGGAACTCAAATCATTCTACAAAAAAGATACCTGCACACGTATGTTTGTTGCAGCTCTATTCACAATAGCAAAAACATGGAACCAGCAGTTTCACAGAGAGACCAAGGGAAAGAGATAGCCAGGAAGAACCCTCCTGGGATCACAGTCCACCCTGGGGTTGGAAAGCCATGCCTGTGTGTCAGGCTTCTCCACTCAGGAGCAATTAGAGCAGGGCCTGGGGCAGATGTGAAACCATTCTCCAAGCCACACCCTGAGCCATTGACACAGGGTGGCAGCCTCATGGATACAGGCTGAAGCACAACCTTTAAGCAAAGCCTAGCGGGTCTGACCCAGGGGCCACTCCCAGGAAGCCAGGCTTAAACATCAAATCATATGAATTTAGGGCCAGGTGCGGTGGCTCAATCCTGTGATCTCAGTACTTTGGGAGGCTGAAGTGAGAGGATTGCCTGAGCTCAGGGGTTCAAGACCAGCCTGGGCAACTTGGCGAGATCTTGTCTCTACAATCAATCAAAAAATTAGCCAGGGGCAACCTCCTTGGGTCCCCTCCCACTGTGGGAGCTTTTCTGTCCCCTCAATAAATCCCATTAAAAAAAAAAATTAGCTGGGTGCGGGGGCATGCGCCTGTAGTTCCAGCTACTTGGAAGGCTGAGGCAGAAGGATCGCCTGAGCCCAGCAGGTCGAGGTTGTGGTTTCCATGTATGTACGAGGTCTGACAATTAAGTTCACCAACTCATCCTAGAAAAAGGGCTACATTCCTCACTGTGGAATATCACAGTCACCTTTGAAGTGCTCCCCTTGGGAAGCTAGGCACTGACACCAGTGCCAAGTCCACCCGTCAAAGCAATTTTGGAACTCTTTTTCTGGAATGGCCATCAGAGCTGTCATCATATTACCCTTGATGGCCTGAATGTCACCAAATGTCTTCCTTTATCTTCGGGTAAAGGAAAAGGTCACTAATGGCCAGATCAGGTGAGTAGGGAGGGTGTTACAATACAGTTATTTGTACAATGCTGGCTACGTAAGTGCGCAGTGGTAAGTTCATGAACTTAATTGTCACTTCTCGACAAATAACCTATGCCCAAGGCTGGACCAGCTTGGGAGTGGGCAGAGAGGGAGATTGCAAGCTTCTAGTCTCTGCCTAAACACTGACAACAGCATAAATTCCAAGAACAGTCTTCAGGCCGTACTCATGCCTAATATTAAAGGGGAAAACCCAACAAACCCATGGGACTAAAGCAAACTTTGACCAGTAAGTGGCTTATGCTGACTCAGGGGTGTCCCCTAGGTAGCCACATTTAAAAAAAAAAAAAAGGATAAAATAAGAGCAGGGACATCCTAGGCTACACATTGCAAGGAAAATATGCTTCACAAAGTTAACTCAGCCAAGTCACTAGATAAACAAAGAAATGATCAACCAAGTAGCAGCAACATAAACTCCTGAGTGAAGACCAGTAAAATGTACATTTCTTTTTTTTTTTTTTTCTTTTTTGAGTTGGAGTCTCACTCTGTCGCCCAGACTGGAGTGCAGTGGCCGCTCCAGGCCACCGCAGCCTCGACCTGCTGGGCTCCGGCGAACCTTCCGCCTCAGCCTTCCGAGTAGCCGGAATTACAGGCATGCGCCACCAGGCCCGGCTCATTTTGATTTATTGTAGAGATGAGGTCTCACCAATTTGCCCAGGTGGGTCTCGAACCTGTGGGCTCAGGCAATCCACTCACCTCAGCCTCCCAAAGGCGCGGGATTACAGGCTGAGCCACCGAGCCCGGCTTAAAATGTACATTTTTAAACAAAAAAATGATAAGACATGCAAAGAAATGGGAAAGTGTGATCTATTCACAGAAAAAGCAAAAGCAAAAATAGACAGTTTTTGAAAGGGTCTAGTATATTGGACTTAGCACACAATGACTTCAAAGTAGCCACTACAAATACATTCAAAGAACAACACTTGAAGAATTAAAGGCAAGTGAGATGATACATGTCTCATGAAATAAAGTATACTGATAAAGAGCTAGAAAGTATCAAAATGTACCAAACTGATATGCTGGAGTTGAAAAGTATCATTCACTAATAAGTTCACTAGAGGCTGGGCTCAGTGGCTCAACCTGTCATCCCAGCACTTTGGGAGGCTGAGGCCAGTGGATTGCCTGAACCTAAGGGTTCAAGACCAGCCCGAACAACTTGGCAAGATCTCATCTCCACAATAAATCAAAAAACTAGCCAAGTGTGGTGGTACATGCCTGTAATTTCAGCTACTTTGAAGGTTGAGGCGGAAGGATTGCCGGAGTCCAGCACGTCAAGGCTGCGGTGGCCATGAGGGTGCCATTCCACTCCAGCCTAGGTGACAGAGTGAGACTCCTACTAAAAAAAATTAAAAAATAGGGCTATTACATTTTTATAATTGAATAAGGAGAGTCTTTTAAATATTTTGGACACAAGGCTGGGCATAATGGCTCATGCCTACAATCCCAGCACTTTGGGAGGCAAGGTGGGAAGATCACTTGAGACCAAGAGATCAAGTCCAGCTTGGCAAGAAGGGGAGATTTAATGTCTTCAGAAAATAGAAATATTAGCTGGGCATGGTGGTGCGTGCCTACAAAACAGCTACTCAAGAGCCTGAGGCAGGAGGATTGCTTGAACCTAGGAGTTGGAGGCTGTGGTAAGCTGGCACTAGAGTCTGAACAACAGAATAAAATCCTGTGTCTAAATAAATAAATAATCTGGATACAAGCCCCTTCTAGATATGTAGTTTGCAAATATTTTCTCCCATTCTGTGGTTTTTTCACTTTATTGATATATTTGTTTGTTTGGTTTTTGTTTTTTTGTATCAGAGTCTCACTCTGTTGCCTAGGCTGGAGTTCAGTGGCAAGCTCATGGCCACCTCAGCCTCAACCTGCCGGGCTCAGGCGATCCTTCTGCCTCAGCCTCCTGAGTAGCTGGGACTACAGGCGTGCTCCACCTGGGTAAATTTCTTTATTTTTTGTAGAGACGAGTTCTCCCTGTGTTGCCTAGGCTGGTCTTGAACTCCTGGCTCAAGCCATCCTCCCACGCTGGCCTCCCAAAGTGCTTAGATTACAGGCATGAGTCACTGCACCCAGCCACAAATATTAATTTCATTCAACAACACCATCACACAGACATCCAAAATGTTTGACTGCATGTCTCGGGACTGTGGCCTAGTCAAGTAGACATATACAATTAATCATCAAAGCTGGGCTCGGTGGCTCGGCCTGTAATCCCGTGCTTTGGGAGGCTGAGGTGAGTGGATTGCCTGAGCCCACGGGTTCGGACCCGCCTGGGCAGCGAGACCTCATCTCTACAACAAATAAAAAAAAAAATCAGCCGGGCGTGGTAGCATGTGCCTGTAATTCTGGCTACTCGGAAGGCTGAGGTGGAGGGATCGCCAGAGCCCAGCAGGTCGAGGCTGTGGTGGCCGGGAGTGGCCACTGCACTCCAGTCTGGGCGACAGAGTGAGACTCCAACACAAAAGAAACCAACCAAACAAACAAACAAACAAACCACAATTAATCATCAAAATAGCTTATTTCTTTTCCTTGCCAAATAATAGTCTATTGCATGGCTGTACTAGGCCAATCGTCCTATTTTTTAATTGGGCAAAAGATATGAATAGACATTTCTCCAAAGAAGACAGGCAAACAGCTAATAAACACATTAAAAGATGCTCAAAATCATTAGTCATTAAGGAAATACAAAAAACAAACCAACCAACCACAAACGTACACATTATGATACCACTTGGATGGCTACAGTCAAAAAAAGACAGACAGTAACAGGTGTCAGCAAGGATGTGGAGAAATTGTAACCTTCATGCATTGCTGATGAGAATGCACAACTGCACAGCTGCTTTGGAAAAGAATCTGGCTGTTTCCCAAAAAGTAAGATATAGTGCTACCACTGAACTCAACAATTCCACTTTTAGGCATATATCCAAGGGAAAATAAAATACAATGCAATAGCTATAGGGAGAAATGAAGTACTGTTCATGTTACAACATGGATGAAACTTGAAAAACATTATTATCCTAAGTTAAAAGGTCACATAGTAGCCAGGTGTGGGGTGGCTCTCACCTGTAGTTACTTGGGAGGCTAAGGCAGGAGGATTACTGGAACCCAGGGATCTGAAGATGCAGTGAGTTATGATCACACCACTGCACTCCAGCCTGGGTGACACAGCAAGACTTCATCTCAGGAAAAAAAAAAAAAAAAAGCCACATACTGTATAATTTTATTTATGTGACATGTCCAGAATAGGCAAATCTATAAAGACAGAAAATAGGGTAGGAATTGCCCAGGGCTGGTGGCAAAGGCAATGGGGGAATGGCCACTAACATATACGGGGTTTCTTCGGGAGGTAATGAAAATGTTATGGACCAGGCACAGTGGCTCACGCCTGTAATCTCAGCACTTTGGGGGGCCGAGGCGAGTGGATTGCTAAGCCCGTGGAAAAAATAACTTATTTCTTTTCCTTGCCAAATAATAGTCTATTGCATGGCTGTGCTAGGCCAATCACCTTATTTTTTATTTGGGCAAAAGATATGAATAGACATTTCTCCAAAGAAGATATGCAACTCAATGGCTATAATATTAAAATGCTAATATACTAAATGCAATTCAATGGCTTTTAGTATATTCACAAATGCTAATATACTAAATGCAATTCAACGGCTCATTATACTAAAATTGCTAATATACTAAAAGACTATTATTTGGCAAGGAAAAAAAATGTTGTTACTTTTTTTCTTGCAGACTCAAAGAAGATACGCAACTCAAAAAAAAAAAAAAAGAAAATGTTATGAAATTAGATTGTGGTCATGGTTGCGTAACTTTGTGAATATACTAAAAGCCACTGAATTGCATACTTTACATGAATGGATTACATACTTTACATGGATGGATTATATATTTTATCTCAATAAAGATGTTTTTAAAAATCATAAGAAGTAATCCAATTTCATAGAGACGGAAAATAGAATGATAGTTGCCAGGGACTGAGGGGTGGTAGTGAGGAATGAACAGTTATTATTTATTTATTATTTTTTGGTTTTTGCTTTGTTGTTTTTTTTTTTGAGTTGGAGTCTCACTCTTGTCACCCAGGCTGGAGGGCAGTGGCACGCTCGCGGCCACCACAGCCTCGAACTGCTGGGCTCCAGCAATCCTTCCGCCTCAGCCTTCCAAGTAGTTGGAACTACAGATGCATGCCACCACGCCCAGCTAGGTTTTGTGATTTATTGTAGAGACGAGGTCTCACCAAGTTGCCCAGGCTGGACTCAAACCCCCAGGCTCAGGCAATCCTCTCACCTTGGCTTCCCACAGTGCTGAGATTTTTTAATATTGCCTTTCAGATTTAGGTGTCAATGTTTTACTTGTTTCCGAAAAGAAATAAGGAATGTTCTAAAACAATGTTTAGAACATTGGGATTATCTGGTCGTTAAAGGTTTAAGAGACTTTTTCCTGTGAAATCATCTGGACCCAGTGCTTTCTTGTAAAATAGTTCATTAGTAACTTTCTCTATTGGTATCTATGAATGTTGGTCTGTAAAAGATTTTTAAATCTAACAAGGTAAAGTTTACTAATCTCTATTTCCCTAGGGAGTTCTCTATTTCTTCCAGGTTTTCAAATTTATTTGTATAAAAGTCTGCAAACTGATTCTTATGTTTTCAAAGTTATTTTAAAATAATTATCTATTTTGAAAAATTGTAGCAAAATACACACAACATAAAATTTGCCATCATAACCATTTCTAAATGTACAGATCAGTGCATTAAGTCCATGGTTGTGCAACCATCACCAGCATCCATCCATAGAACTTTTTTCCTCTTGCAAAACTAAAATTTTGTACCCAGGAAATAATAACTGGACTGGGTACAGTGGCTCATGCCTGTAATCCCAGCACTTTGGGAGGCCAAGGTAAGAGGATTGCCTGAGCCCACGGGTTCGAGACCAACCTGGGCAACTTGGCAAGACCTCGTCTCTACAATAAATCAAAGGCGGAAGGATCGCCTGAGCCCAGCATGTTGAGGCTGTGGTGACTGTGAGCATTCCACTGCACTCCAGTCTGGGTGACAAAAGTGAGACTCCAACTCAAAAAAAAATAAAATAAAATAATTTTAAAAATAGAAAATGAAGGCTGGGTGCACACCTGTAACCCCAGCACTTTGGGAGGCCAAGGTGGGAGGATTGCTTGAGCCCAGGAGTTCAAGACCAGCCTCATAACATAGCGAGACCTTGTTTCTACACAAAATAAAAAATTCAGCTAGGCATGGTAACGTGTTTGTAGTCTCAGCTACTCAGAAGGCTGAGGCAGGTGGATCACCTGAGCCCAGGAGTTTGAGGATGTGGTGAGCCGTGATCTTGCCACTGTGCTCCAGCCTGGGCAACAGAGTGACACTCCAACTCAAAATAAAAAAAAAAAGCAGAATTGAGAGTCCACAAGTATACTCACATATTTATTATTAACTGATAAAAATAAGGATACAAAGTCCTTTCAAATAGGAGAAAGAACAGTCTTTTCAACAAATGGTTGTGAGACAACTGGATATACACATTCAAAAGAATGAAATTAGAGACACTTTACACCACATAAAACAACAACAGGTCAGGCGTGATGGCTCATGCCTGTAATCCCAGCACTTTCAGGGACCAAGGCAAGAAGATTGCCTGAGCCCAGGAGTTCGAGACCTCATCTCTACAATAAATAAAAAAATTTGCTGGGTGTGGTGGCATGCGCCTATAGTTCCAGCTACTTGGAAGGATGAGGTGGAAGGATGCCCTGAGCCCAGTAGGCTGACACTATGGTGGCCGTGAGCGTGCTACTGCAATTCTGCCTGGGTGACAGAGTGAGACTCCTCCAAAAATCCAAACAGAACAAAAAAAAATTGATACAGATCGTAGACCTAAAGTGTAAGAGTTAAAACTGCAAAACTCTTAGAAGAAAACACCATTCTCCATGACCTTGGATTAGTCAAAAGTGGTTTTTTTTTGTTTTTTTTTTTGAGTTAGAGCCTCACTCTGTCACCCAGGCTGGAATGCATCACGGCCACCGAAGCCTCGACCTGCTGGGCTCCGGCAATCCT
Organism: Carlito syrichta; assembly: GCF_000164805.1. Classification (NCBI taxonomy): domain Eukaryota; kingdom Metazoa; phylum Chordata; class Mammalia; order Primates; family Tarsiidae; genus Carlito; species Carlito syrichta. The sequence continues at coordinate 53,464 of NW_007247286.1, read as the reverse complement.
TCCTCTTCAACCTTCCAAGTAGCTGGAACTACAGGCGTGCACCACCACACCAGCTAATTTTTTGATTTATTGTTATAGACAAGATCTCACCAAGTTGCCCAGGCTGGTCTCGAAACCCTGGGCTCAGGCAATCCTCTTACCTCTGCCTCCCAAAGTGCTGGGATTAGAGGTGTGAGCCACCGCACCAGGCTTCAGTAGTTTCTTAGATACAATACCAAAGGCACAAATGACAAAAGAAAAAAAATAGATAAATTGGACTATGTAAGAAGTTAACATTTTGTCCTGCAAAAGATACATCGATAAAGTGAAAAGATAACTACAGAATGAGAGAAAATATTTGCAAACTATATATCTATAGGCAGCTTATAGATATTTATTTACTTGTTTATTTATTTATTTAGAGACAGGGTTTCACTCTGTCGCCCAGGCTAGAGTGCAGTGGCATGATCTCGACTCACCCCAGCCTGGAGTTCCTGGGCTCAAAAGCAATCTTCCTGCCTCAGCCTCCTGAGTAGCTGGTTTTACAAGCAGGCACTACCCTGCCCATCTAATTTTTCTTCTTCTGTAGAGATGGGGTCTGGCTTTGTTGACTGGGCCAAACTTGAACTTTTGACCTCAAGTGGTGCCCCAGAATTTATTTATAAAAAATCATGTATTTATTCTTACATGTTTAATCTTCAATTGCCTTTGAAATATTCTTCATTTGATGTACTACACCTATCGAGATGCTTTTTCCACTGTTGAAAACCGTTCTTGAACTTGTCCATTTTGATGCCTTTTAGCGCTCCTGCTGTGTTTTGTTTCAGCTCTTCCACCTTGGCAAAACATTTCCCTCTGAGGGCTTTTTTCACCTGGGGAAACAAAAAAAAAAAAGTCACTTGGGGTGAGATCAGGTGAATAGGAAGGGTGGGGCACAGGGACCATGCCATTTTTGGTTAAGAACTGCTGAACACTCAGTATGGTGTGGTCAGGTGCACTCGTAAATCACCCATCACGAAATGGGCAAACACACTGAAAGACTCCAAAAACAAAAAAAGTAATTGAAGTCAAATGCAGCCTCTCACCACAACACTAGCTGGTGCACTGATGCCGATGGGTTCCTAGAACACTTGCCTAGCAGGGGAAGCCTGTACTACAAGGGGCCTGCCCTCCAAAACATCATTCTTGTTTTTTTGTGGGTCTCTGCTTGTATCGTGTGCTATCCTTTCTGTAAAAGGAAGCAATTATAAGAAAACATACACATACCTCATCAACAAGGGTACCTGCATAATCAACTTTTGTATAGCTAACCCTGAATTGTACCCTACATCTTTATAATAAAATCAATAAAACTTTAAGAAAAGAAAACATACATATATCTGTTCATTTGTACAAGAAGAAATACAGGAAGGCTTAGACCAGAACTAATGACATCCGTCACCTCTATGGGAGAGATAAGAATGAGGTGGAAAAAAATCAAAGAATGAATGGCATGGGTGAAGAAAGAACATTTGTCTCAGTTTTTTGTATAGTTCTGACTCCCAGAACCATGTCACCATTTTGCCTAACATCTCAAAGCAATAACTAAATAAAGCATCCATGATGTGGGAGGAACCCCAAAAAAGAAAAAAAAAGTAATGAATGAACCTATGTTTAAAATGAGTAATAATCTGAGCATGGTGGCTCACGCCTGTAATCTCAGCACTTTGGGAAGCTGAGGTGAGAGAATTGCCTGAGCCCCTGGGGTTCAAGACCAGACTGGGCAACTTGGCAAGACCTTGTCTCTAAATTTTTTTAAAAATTAGCTGGGTGTGGTGGTGTGCACCTGTAGTTCCAGCTACTCAGAAGGCTGAGACAGAAGAATCACCTGAGTCTGACAGGTCAAGGCTGTGGTGGCCATGAGTGTGCCACTGCACTCCAGCCTGGGCAACAAAGTGAGACTATAACTCAGAAAAAAAAGGAATTCTGAAACTATTCAATGTATGTACTTATTCTTTTTTTTTTTTTGAGCTGGAGTCTTACTCTGTCACCCAAGCTGGAGGGCAGTGAGTGGCACACTCTTGGCCACCACAGCCTCGACTTGCTGGGCTCAGGCGATCCTTCCACCTCAACCTTCCGAGTAGCTGGAACTACAGGTACGTGCGACCACACCTGGCTAATTTTGTTGTTGTTGTTGTAGAGATGAGGTCTTGCCAAGTTGCCCAGGCTAGTCTCAAACCCATGGCCTCAAATGGTCCTCTCACCTCGGCCTCCCAAAGTGCTGGGATTATAGGCGTGAGCCACTGTGCCTGGTCTAATGTATGTACTTCAATTGAGCATATATACAAAGTATTGTGGATAATAAGAATCAGATTTCTCATAGTCAGAGAAAGGAATTATAAATAAGGAAAAGGGGAAGGTGAGAATGATTCCGGTGGTGTTGGGTGAAATGGTTTTATATAGATACACAGATGGATAGATATAAATAAATAAATAGAGGTATGTGTGCCTATATATTTCCTACACTACCCACTGAAAGGACCTCAAGGCAATGACACCCCAGTAGTAATGAGCACACACAATACCAGATCTTGGCTTTTAAATCCTTTTTTTTTTTTTTGAGTAGTGGTCTCACTCTTTTACCAAGGCTGAAGTGCAGTGGCACCACCAAAGATCATCATAACCTTGACCTCCTGGGCTTGGGTGATCCTTCCACCGCAGCCTACTGAGAGACTGGGACTACAAGTGTACACCACCACACTCAGCTACTTTTTTAAAAAATTGTTTTTGTAGAGATGAGGTCTCGCTATGCTGCCCAGGCTGATCCTGAACTCCTGGTCTCAAGCAATTCTCTTGCCTCAGCCTCCAAAAGTGCTGGGATTACAGGTGTGAACCACCACCATGCTTGGCTCCATTCTCTAATAAAAGAAATCAGGGATCTTTGAAGAGATGGTTCATTTCAGGGCTGGCACAGAGATAATACAATTTAAGTCTTGAGTATTCTGTGGTGACAGAAAGTAAGAAAGTGCTTGGAAAATGGTGGGGACATTTCCAAAGGATACAAGTGTCAACTTGAAGAAGCTCCCAAGGGTCAAATATAGGACAATTTGAGCAACAAAAAAAGGAATTATAGTAATAAATTACTGCCCACGGTCAAATATCTATGAGTTTATACTGATATAAATACATAAGTAAGTGGGGGAAGAGACACACTTTCCAGTAGACTTCTAATAAATAAATGTAGGCGGAATGATAGAAATAGAAAATCACCATGAGACAAACACCACAGTTATTATTACTGCAGGCATGAATCATTGGCAAATGCTAAAATTAGTGGGGGAAAGAACAGTGAGAAACAAGGTATTAGCATACACTCAGGGTGTTATACCATAAGATGTTTACTAATCACAGAGGGTGCGATGGTTTGAATGTTGATGTCTGTGTCGCCTCCAAAATTCATGTTGAACCGGGCACAGTGGCTCAGGCCTGCCATCCTAGCACTTTGGGAGGCCGAGGCAAGAGGATTGCTTGAGCCCAGGAGTTCAAGATCAGCCTGGCAACATAGCAAGACCTCGTCTATACAAAAATCAAATTTTAAAAAATTAGCCAGGTGTGGTGGCAGGTGCCTGTAGTCCCAGCTACTTGGGAGGCTGAGGCAGAAGAATCCCCTGAGCCCAGAAGGTTAAGAATGCTATGAGTCATGATTGTGTCACTGTACTCCAACCTGGGCAACAGAATGAGACTCCAACAAGAGAGGGAGGGAGGGAGGGATGGAGGGAAAAGGAAAGGAAAGGAAAGGAAATAATTACTCTAATTGCCAGATGTAATTAAAAAAATTTTTTTTTTAGCTGGAGTCTTTTTTTTTTTTTTTTTTTGAGTTTGAGTCTCACTCTGTCACCCAGACAGGAGTGCAGTGGCCGCTCCCGGCCACCGCAGCCTCG
>NW_007247286.1:47236-49545 GCF_000164805.1 Carlito syrichta | reverse complement strand
ATCCACTCACCTCAGCCTCCCAAAGGCGCGGGATTACAGGCTGAGCCACTGAACCCAGCTGTTTAGTCGGAGTCTTACTCTGTCACCCAGGCTGGAGAGCAGTGGCACATTCACGGCCACCCCAGCGTCCACTCGCTGGGCTCAGGTGATCCTTCCACCTTAGCCTTCCAAGTAGCTGGGACTACAGGCACGTGCCATCACACCCGCCTAATTTTTTGAAATATTGTAGAGGTGAGGTCTCACTAAGTTGCCCAGGCTGGTCTCAAACTCCTGAACTCAGGCCATCTTCTTGCCTCAGACACCCCCCACTCCGCAAAGTGCTGGGATTACAGGCATGAGCCACCACACCCGACCTAAATATGAATTTTAAAAATTGCATCCAGGCCAGGCACAGTGGCTCAGGCCTGTAATTTCAGCACTTTGGGAGGCAGAGGCAAGAGGATGGCCTGAACTCAGGGGTTCGAGACCAACCTGAGCAGTATGGCGAGACCTCGTTTCTATAATAAATCAAAAAATTAGTCAGGCACCTGTAGTTCAAGCTACTTGGAAAGCTGAGGTGGAAGAATCACCTGAGCCCAGCAGTTCGAGGTTACAGTGGTCATGAGCATGCCACTGCACTCCAGCCTGGGCGACAAAGTGAGACTCCAACGCAAAAAAAAAAAAAAAAATTCATGTTGAAACTTAATTGCCAAAGTGGTAGGGCTTTTATGAGATGATTTGGTCATGAGGACTCCTCCCTCATGAATAGGATTAAGACACCCAACTAATTTTTTTATTTATTGTAAAGATAAGGTCTCACCATGTTGCCTAGGCTGGTCTCGAACACCTGGGCTCAGGCAATCCACTCACCTCTGTCTCCCAAAGTGCTGGGATGACAGGTGTGAGCCACCGTGCCCGGCTTGGGATTAAGACTCTAATAAAAAAAGGCTTCATGCAGTGCTCTAACCTTTGGCTCTTCCTTCCCTTCTGCCATGTGAGGACACAGCATTTGTCCTGCTTGCAGGATGCAGCGACAAGGTGCCATCTTGGAAAAAGAGAGCAGCCCTCACCAGACATCACACCTGCTGACACCTTGATCTTGGACTCCCCAGCCTCTAGAACTGTGACAAATACATTTCTGCATTTCTAAATGATTCCGTCTTGGACATTTTATCATAGCAGTGGAAATGGACTAAGACAAAGGAGAAATGAGTAACTTTACAATAGACAAACCTGGCAGACACCAACACAACCATGTGATCAAAGTTAATATCACGTATTTCAAGACCTACCCAGCCAAATGTGGAGATTCACATCTGTAATCCCAGCACTTTGGGAGGCCAGGGTGGGAGGATCACCTGAGCACAGGAGTTTGAGACGAGCCTGGGCAACATAGCAAAAGAAAAAAAAATATGTGTATATATATACACATATATATATATATATCTCGGTATGGTGATACCCGCCTGTAGTTCCAGCTACTGGGCTGAGACTAAAGGATCACCTGAGCCCAGGAGGTCGAGGCTGCAGTGAGCCGTGATCATGCCACTGCACTCCAGCCTGGGCAAAAGAGTAAGACCCTGACTCAAAAAGGAAAGAAAGAAAAGATATACCTACATCACATGCCATGAGATAGAATGTACTAATAGAGCACAATTCAATTCTATAGTATTCTTGCCAAAAATGAGTAACTTCAAACTAACCATCACAAAACATCAGATAAATGCAAATTAATTGAGAAGTAGTCTACAAAATAACTGACTAGTACTCTTCAAAAGTGTCAAGTTCATGGAAGAAAAAGAAACTTGAGAAATTGTCCCAGATTGGAGGAGACTAAGGAGACATGACCCCGATGGTTGCCAGCTTCCAAGAAGCAATATGGAGAGACCCACATGGTGAAGAGTAGATGCTTCTAGTATTGTGTGGGCTGCCATCTTGAAAGATCTTCCAGTCCTAGTGAAGCCTTCAAGTGACCACAGTCAGCTGCCCTCATAACCACAACTCCTCAGACAGCCTGAGCAAGACCCACCCAGCTAAACAGACCCCAAAATTCCTGAACCACAGAAACCAGGAGAATAATAAAGGCTTATTGTTTTAAGCTTTGGGGATCACTGTTATACAACAACGAATAACTAATACAGAAAGTATACAAAATTTGGAACTACTTCCTGAATTGGATTCTGGACCCAAGAAAGAAGATTAGTGAGGCCATTGACACAATTAAAATAAAGTCTGGGCCAGGCTCGGTGGCTCAGCCTGTAATCCCGTGCTTTGGGAGGCCAAGGTGAGTGGATTGTCTGAGTCCACGGGTTCGAGACCCACCTGGGCAA
>NW_007247286.1:41208-46341 GCF_000164805.1 Carlito syrichta | reverse complement strand
GCATGCCACTGCACTCCAGTCTGAGCGACAGAGTGAGACTCCAACTCAAAAAAAAAAAAGTAATAATAATAATAATAATAACAGGAAAGAAAAAAGATATAACTCCATTTTAGATGTTTGGCAATAAAAATATAGGGACATTATGAACATTTTTATGCCAACTTTTATATTTATATTTGATATAAGAAATATATATTAATTTTACACAGGTTTAGCATTCTTTTTTTTTTTTTAGTTGGAGTCTCACTCTGTCGCCCAGACTGGAGTGCAGTGGCCGCTCCCGGCCACCACAGCCTCGACCTGCTGGGCTCCGGCGATCCTTCCGCCCCAGCCTTCCGAGTAGCCAGAGTTATAGGCATGCGCTACCATGCCTGGCTGAATTTTTTGATTTATTGTAGAGATGAGGTCTCGCCGCCCAGGCGGGTCTCGAACACGCAGGCTCAGGCAATCCACTCACCTCAGCCTCCCAAAGGCGCGGGATTACAGGCTGAGCCACCAAGTCCGGCTAGGTTTAGCATTCTTAATCGGAAAATCCAAAACTCAAAGTGCTCCAAAATTCGAAACTATTTGAGTGCCAACATAATGCCACAGTGGAAAATTTCACACACAAGTACTTAACTCAAACTTTCATGAGCAAAGTTATTTCAAATATTCTATAAAATTACCTTCAGGTTATGTGTATAAGGTATATATGAAACATAAATCAATTCTGTGTTTAGACATGGGTCCCCTTCCCAAGATATTTCATTATGTATTTGCAAATATTCCAAATTCCAAAACGCATCTGGTTCCAAGTATTTGGGTGTTTGTTTATTTGCTTGGTACTTTACAGATGAGGCCTTGCTCTGTTGCCCAGGTTGGACTCAAGCTCCTGGGCTCAAGGGATCCTCCTGCCACAACCTCCCAAGTAGCTGGGGCTACAGGCACGTACCACCATGCCCAGCTCAGGTCTCAATCATTTTGGATGAGGAATACTCACGGCAAGGGACAGTGGTCATGCCTGTAGTCCCAACACTTTGGGAGGCTGAGGAAGCCTGCTTGAGCTTGAGCTCAAGCTTGAGCTCAAGAGTTTGAGACCAGCCTAGGCAACATAGCGAGACTTCGTCTCTACAAAGTCCCAGCTACTTGGGAGGTTGAGGCACCTGAGCCCAGGAAGTAGAGGCTGTGGTGAGCCATAATGGTGCCACTGCCCTTCAGCCTGGGTGACAGTGAGACCCCACCTCTAAGAAGCAATATGGAGAGGCCCATGTGGTAAAAAACCTAAAAAAAAAAAAAAAATCTGGACTTGTGGTATCTTGGGATGGGAGACAGAGAGAGATGTAATGGGTTGGAGCAAACAGAAAAACTCAATGTTGTTGCTTCATGTTCTGTTTCTCAAACTGAATGTTTATTTTATCATGTCACTCCATTGCTTATGTATCTTTGACACAAATTATTTCATGTATATTAAATATTTCATACACCTTATTTTTATTTATTTATTTGAGTCGGAGACTCACTCTGTTGCCCAGGTTGGAGTACACACTCACGGCCACCGCAGCCTCGACTTGCTGGGTTCAGGTGGTCCTTCCACCTCAGCCTTCCAAGTCACTGGAATCACAGGCATGTGCCACTATGCTTGGCTATTTTTTTTTATTTATTGTAGAGACAAGGTCTCGCCATGTTGCTCAGGCTGGTGTCGAACCCCTGAGCTCAGGCAATCCTCTTGCCTCATCCTCCCAAAGTGCTGGGATTACAGGCTTGAGCCACTGCACCTGATTAATATTTCATACATTTTTAAAGCATGCTGGCCGGGCTTGGTGGCTCAGCCTATAATCCCAGTACTTTGGGAGGCCGAGGCGAATGGATTGCCTGAACCCAAGGATTCGAGACCAGCCCAGGCAACTTGGCAAGAACTCTCTCTACAATAAATCAAAAATTAGTCAGATGTGGGTGTGGTAGCACGTGCCTGTAGTTCCGGCTACTTGGAAGGCTGAGGTGGAAGGATCGCTGGAGACCAGTGGATCGACACTGCAGGCTGGGCAACAAAGTGAGAGTCCAACTCAATACATAAATAAATGAATGAATGAATGAATAAACAAATAAATGCGTGCTGTCCCTAAACCTGCTGTCTCTGGGACTCCCCATCCTAGAGAATAATTCTGCCTTGCATACAGAGGCCTGGGACTACCGGGCACCCCTCTCCCTCCCCCTCCCAGCTTTGCACCCTGGTGCTTCACACCTTGGGCATCTCCATCTAGCCTGCCCAGCCCAGAGCAAGCGGCCCTATCTCTCCGCAGTGGCTGCATCCGTTTCCTGACCTCTCTTCCTGGGGTGCTGGAGCCCCCTCCGTGCTCACTCCCTCTATCTTGGAGGATGTTTCTCAATGTGGTTCTGCCCAGCCTTCTGGACTTCAGTCCTCCAGCGCCCTCTCACTGAGCTGATATAAGCCCAGAAAACGTTAAGAGCCTGGTCACAATGCCCTGTGTCACAGCCTCTAGCCCCCCTTCAGATTAATGTTCTTTTTTTGTTTTTTGAGTCGGACTCTCACTCTGTTGCCCAGGCTGGAGTGCAGTGGCATGCTCATGGCCACTGCAGCCTCAACCTGCTGGGCTCAGGCAATCCTTTGGCCTCAGCCTTCCAAGTAACTGGAACCACAGGCACGTGCCACGATGCCCGGGTAATTTTTTGATTCATTGTAGAGACGAGGGCTCACCAAGTTGCCCGGGCTGGACTCGAACCCCGGGGCTCAGGCAATTCTCTCACCTTGGCCTCCCAAAGTGCTGGGATTATAGGCGTAGGCGTGAGCCATGGCACCAGGCCAGACAATTCTTTGACCTTGATCTTCCAAGCAGCTGGGACTACAGGCATGTGCCACCGCACTCAGTTATTTTTTATTTTTTAATTTTTTTGTAGAGGCAAGGTCTCACTATGTTGCTCAGGATGGTCTTGAACTGCTTGCTGGATGCAAGCAGTCCTCCCACTACGGCCTCCCAAAGTGCTAGGATTACAGGCATGAGCCACCACACCCGGCCCTCACTTGATTCTATTCATTGAAAATGGGTCACTAAGCCAGGTGCAGTAATCCCAGCACTTTTGGAGGTTGAGGCCTGAGTCCAGGGGTTCGAGACCAGCCCGGGCAACTTGGCGAGATCTCATTTCTACAATAAATCAAAAATTAGCCAGGTATGGTGCTGCACACCTATAGTTCCAGCTACTTGGAAAACTGAGGTGGAAAAAAGGATCACCTGAGCCCAGCAGGTCGAGGTTGCAGTGGCTGTGAGCATGCCACTGTACTCCAGCCTGGGTGAGAGTGACTCCAACTCAACAAAAGAAAGAAAATGGGTCACTAAGTCCAGCTTACACTAGTGGCAGGGAGCTAGGCTCTAATTCTTGAAAGGAGGAGTATTGGCCAAGCACAGTGGCTCAAGCCTGTCATCCCAGCCCTTTGGGAGGCCAAGGTGAGAGAACTGCCTGAGCCCATGGGTTTGAGACCAACCTGGGCAACTTGGCGAGACCTCGTCTCTACAATAAATCAAAAAATTAGCCAGGCGTGATGGTACACACCTGTGGTTCCAGCTACATGGAAGGCTGAGGCAGATGGATCACCTGAGCCCAGCAGTTCAAGGCTGTGGTGGCCGTGAGCCTGCCACTGCACTCCAGCCTGGGCAACAGAGTGAGACTCTGACTCAAAAAAGAAAAAAAGAAAAACAAAAGAAAAGAGGAGTATTTAGAATATATGGGCATTTCTAAAACCACCACACCTGGGGAGCTCAAGCCCTGGTTGAATCCATACCCTCACTTACTTGATACCTGCACAAGAGAAAAAGGAAATCAGATAACCAGGGGATTATTTCACAATGCAGGGCCACAAAACGGGGACATTCATGCTCCTGGCAATCCCACTGCAGGCATCTGGGGACCTCTCACTCCCACTGGCTGGGGTAACTAATCACAAGCTCTCCTGACCCCTCACGCCTCCAATATGCTTTCTCTCCCTCTTCCTGCACCTCTGTCTACCTGAATCTGAACGGGAACACACACCTCCTCTCCTTCCCTCCCACTAGGATAGGAGAGCTATCTCTCTCCTCCTGCCAAAGCTGTTAGGTCCTCCTCAACTGCCTCTTTCCTGTTCCCTCTTGATTTCTCAAACTCATCACTTCTTTATGTGTTTGCTAGTTTATTTTTTGTCTTTTTTTTTTTTTTTTTTTGAGTTGGAGTCTCACTCTGTCGCCCAAACTGGAGTGCAGTGGCCGCTTCCGGCCACCGCAGCCTCGACCTGCTGGGCTCCAGCGATCCTTCCGCCTCGGCCTTCCAAGTAACTGGAACTACAGGTGCGCACTACCACGCCTGGCTAATTTTTTTGATTTATTGTAGAGATGAGGTCTCGCCAAGTTGCCCAGGCAGGTCTCGAACCCGCGGGCTCAGGCAATCCACTCACCTCAGCCTCCCAAAGGCGCGGGATTACAGGCTGAGCCACCGAGCCCGGCTGTCTTTTTTTTTTTTAAGTCGGGGTCTCACTTTGTTGCCCAGGCTGGAGTACAGTGGCACACTGCTCACAGCCTCCTCAGTCTCGACCTACTGGGCTCAGACAATCCTTCTGCCTCAGCCTTCCAAGTAGTTGGAACTACAGGCACATGCCACCACGCCCAGCTAATTTTTTTTATTTATTTTAGAGACGAGGTCTTGTCATGTTGCCCAGGGCTGGTCTTGAACCCCTGGGCTTAGGCAATCATTTCTCCTTGGCCTCCCAAAGTGCTGGAATTGCAGGCTGGAACCACTGCACCTGGCCTCTGTGCAATTTTCTTTTTTTTTTTCCTTTTGAGTCAAAGTCTCACTCTGTTGCCCAGGCTGGAGTGAAGTGGCATGCTCACGGCCACCGCAGCCTCCATCTGCTGGACTCAGGTGATCCTTCCACCTCAGCCTTCCAAGTAACTGGAACTACAGACGCACACCACCACGCCCAGCTAGGTTTTTTTGGTGCTTTACTGTAGAGACGAGGTCTCGCCAAGTTGCCGGGGTGAGTCTTGAACCCCCAGGCTCAGGCAGTCCTCTCGCCTTGGCCTCCCAAAGTACTGGGATTACAGGCTGAGCCACTGTGCCCGGCCTCTGTGCAGTTTTAAGGGTTCAGAGTCCTTGCCTGACTTTGACTTT
>NW_007247286.1:23679-41188 GCF_000164805.1 Carlito syrichta | reverse complement strand
GCGATCCTTCCACCTCGGCCTTCCAAGTAGCTGGAACTACAGGCACGCGCTACCACGCCCGGCTAATTTTTTTTTTAATTTATTGAAGAGACGAGGTCTTGCCAAGTTGCTCGGGCTGGTTTCAAACCCACGGACTCAGGCAATCCACTCACCTCGGCCTCCCAAAGTGCTGGGATTACAGGCTGAGCCACCCATCCCGGTCGCTAGTTTATTTTTTGGCTTTTTTTTTTTAATCTTTTTTTGGCCACGTCTTACTCTGTCATCTAGGCTGGAGTGTGGTAACATGATCACAGCTCATTGCAGCCTCAGTCCCCTGGACTCAAGTGATCCTCCTGCCTTGGCCTCCCAAGCTGCTGGGACTACACATGCACACCACCATGCCCAGCTAATTTTTTTATTTTTTTACTTTTTTGGTAGAGATGAAGTCTTGCTATGTTGCCCAGGCTGGTCTTGAACTCCTAGGCTCAAGTGATCCTCCTGCCTCAGCCTCCTGAGTAACTGGGACTACACTATCATGCCTGGCTAATTTCTTTATTATTTTTTTGGGGGGGCTTGGTTCACTTTATTTTTTTGTATGAAAACCCTATGTCGTTGCTACCGCTGGAGCCTAGGTCCTCTGCATGGAGACTCTGGTGTGGGTCTTGACAAGATGGTTGGTGAATTCCTGATAAGGAGACTTGGTGAACACCGTCTCTTTCCAGAGGTCAGGGGTCAAGTAACTGTAAGTCTTAGAGATGGCATCAAAGGTGGCCTTGGCGAAGTTACCCAGGGTGGCAGTGCAGCCCCTGGCTGAGGTGTAGCAGTCATCAATGCCAGCCATCATGAGCAGTTTCTTAGGCACCGGGGCGAGACGATGCCAGTGCCCCTGGGGACAGGGATAAGGTGCACCAGGACAGAGCCACAGCGGCCAGTCACCTTGCAAGGGACAGTGTGGGGCTTGCCAATCTTGTTCCCTCAGTAGCCTCTCCGCACAGGGACAATGGATAGCTTGGCCAGGATGATGTCCCCCCGAATGGCGGTGGCTACTTCTTTGGAGCATTTAACACCTAGACCGACGTGGCCATTGTAGTCCCCAATGGCAACAAACGCCTTGAACCTAGTCCGCTGGCCGGCGCGAGTCTGCTTTTGCACAGGCATGATCTTCAAAACTTCGTCCTTCAGAGAGGCGCCAAGGAAAAAGTCGATGATCTCAGACTCCTTGACAGGCAAAGAGAAGAGAGAGATCTCCTCCAGTGACTTGATCTTCATGACCTTGACCAAGCGGCCCAACTTGGTGCGGGCATCCACTCCTTGTCCTCGGCCTTGCCTCCGCGAGCTCCGCGGCCTTGCCCCCGACCCCGGCCTCAGAGGCCGGTGCCAAAACCTCCGCGAAAGCCACCACGGTTTCCCATTCCAGGGCCCCCGGGGGCTCCGGGCCCTCCCGCTGCACCGGCGTCATCCGCCATTTGGTGTCCTTTTGGAGAAAAAAAAAGCTTCTTTATTATGATTATGATTATGATTATTTTTGTAGAGACAAGGTCTCACTATGTTGCCCAGGCCAGTCTTGACCTCCTGGGCTCAGGCAATCCTCCAGCCTCGGCCTCCCAAAGTGCTGGGGTTATAGGCATGAGCCACGACACCCAGTCTATTTATCGTCTTTTGTAGACTGTTAAGCTCCACGAGGGCAGGGATTTTTGTTTATTTCTTTCTCTAATGCATTCTCTATGCCTAGAACAAGGCATGGCTGAAAGTGGGCACTGCATACTTGTTGGATGGATAATTGAGTGAGTGAATGCGGGGGAGAAACTCCACCCATTCCAGCTGGAAAGAAAGATAAGGTGGAGGGTGGGAAAGGCAGGAGGAAAAGTGTGTACCCCGATTAGCCTACACCAGCAAGAAGGTACCTGAGGACAGGTGTCTTTTGTTCTCCAGGGAGTCCCAGCACTCAGCCCACCAAGTAACAGCTCCGGTAATTGTGTGCTGATTGCCCAGTGCCAGCTGATGCCCCAAGCCCATGTCTTTCTTGATACTAGATGTGGGTGATATGTGCTGCCCCTGGACCTGTCCCCAGCCAGCCCCGGTATCCTAGTTCCCTTTCACCGATGCCCAGACCAGCCTGAATTGAGTCCCAGTGTGGCGTCACCGCCTGGCTGCCTGCCCTCTGCGGAGGGGAGAGACATCTACTTCCTGTCGCCATTCTGCCCTCTGAGAACACCCAGGTGCAACGACTGTCCAGGATGGCACCCTGCCAGGGACCTGAGGTGGCTGTTCCCTGACTTTGCTAGAAACTGTTGGGAATGACTCAGCCCCAGACACCACTCGGGTTGGAGGGAGGAGATCACTGGAAGCGCCATGCAGTGACAGGGACATAGAGTCCCAGCCTGGTCACTCTCCAGAAGGGTGACTCTGGCTGAGTTCTTTGGCCTCTGAACATCTGTCTTCTCATCCATAAAATGATGTGCCAGCACTTTGGGAAACAAAAGTAGGAGGATTGCTTGAACCCAGGAGCTCAAGACCAGCCTGGGCGACATAGCAAGACCCCATCTCTATAAAAAAATCAGCTGGGTGTAGAGGCGTGTGCCTGTAGTCCCAGCTACTTGGGAGGCAGAGGCGGGAGGATACCTTGAGCCCAGGAGGAAGAGGCTGTGGTGAGCTGTGATCATGCCACAGCACCCCAGCCTGGGCAGCAGAGTGAGAACCCCAACTCAAAATTAAATTAAATTTTAAAATAAAATGGTGTGTTGTCATGGGAATTGACAAAATGTACACATTGCAACGTGCAGAGGGCAAGAGCCAGGCCGCGGACCACCCTGCCTGACCTTAAACCTTGACTTTGCCTTTCCCTATGAGCTGCGCAAACCTCAGGCAAGTTACTTAAGCTGTCGGAGTCTCAGTTTCCTCACCTATGACACAGGCATGACACTAACACCTGACTCACAGGATTGCTGTGAGGATTAAACTGTGCCTGGCATACAGTCAGAGTGCGACACACACAGGCTGTGTGGTTATTCTAACTATTTGCAATGCTTAAGGAGTAGTTATTTTTATTCTTCTGAGCCCTGTCCTGATGGGTGTCCCAGACGTAGAAGTGATCACAATACAGGGTCATTTGGAGCTGTGTTCACATCAGGTCAACCACCATGGGCACCAAAGGGGCGGGCATTCCCTCAGGTTCATGGCTGATGCTGGAAACGTCATGGGGTGTGCGCTATGGATTTTCCAGGCAAACTGGAGAGGGGAAACATGCTCTTTTATGCAGGGGAGAGTGGAAGTGAAGCCAGCTAGGCTGAGGGGGTGAGTGGAGTTTAGGAAATAGGGACAAGTTAACTTTGCCCACAATGCAAAGTGCATGATGAGAAGTCGGGGCAGGCTGGTGACAGATCACGCAGAAATCCAAATGCTCGCTTAGGAAGGCCTTTGTCAGAGCCGTGAGCAGAAGTAGGTCCCTCAGCATCTCTTCCAGCCTCCTCCCAGCTGCCTTCCTGGACCGCAGAGGCAGAGGCTGGAATGGTAAAAACCATGTTCCCTGGCTGTCCCTTCCATGGTCGCAATCATATGAGACTTAAATTTGGAACCGAGTGGAACTGGGGGAGAGCGGTGATGGCTCTCAGGCATACCGTCTGCTGGTGTGGTTTCAGCAGGTGTGGAGTGGCTGAAGCCACCACACTCTGAAGGCTCCCAGACCCCTGAGTTGCAGTTAGTGTCTCACTTGAACAACTGAGCACACACTGCCTGTGATACACCACCCCAAGTAGATCTGGCAGGAACCCTGCCCCGGAAATTATTTTTAACAATCCCAGCAGAGATGTTTCCTCATCCTCCCTGAAGCTTCTGGCCAGTGGGTTGCTAATTCTGCCAGAACCCACCACCCCACCCCAGACCTGTCAGGCCCAAGACAATTCATTTATCCAGCCCTCCTCCCATCCACCCATCTTTTGTTTACTCAATCACTGTGCTCTTTTTTTTTTTTTTTGAGTTGGAGTCTCACTCTGCGCGTGTGTGTGTGTGTGTGTGTGTGTGTGTGTGTGTGTGTGTGTGTACATATATATATGTATAATGCACCTGTGCATTTATTTTTATGTATTTATATACATATTTTTAAATTTTGAGATCACTGATGATTGTATATTCAGAGTCTCACTCTGTCGTCCAGGCTGGGTTGCAGTGGCACACTCATGGTCACCCCAGCGTCAACCTGCTGGGATCTAGCGACCCTTCCGCTTCAGCCTTCCAAGTAGCAGGAACTACAAGTGCATGCTACCACGCTTGGCTAATTTTTGATTTATTGTAGAGACAAGGTCTCGCCAAGTTGCCCAGGCTGGTCTTGAACCCGCGGGTTTAGGCAATCCACTCACTTCGCTCTCCCAAAGTGCTGGGATTACAGGCTGAGTCACCAAACCTGGCCCACTGTGCCCTTATACTATAGCCGTCCTGGACCTGGGGCCTGAACAGGGAGACACATCAGACTCTTGCTGTGAAACAAACCACCCTCCACCTTAGAGGCTTACAACAATAACAATCATTTCTTTCTTTGCCATTTTGCAATCTGGAAAAGACCTTATGGAGACAGCCCTCTCGTCTACACATGGCATCATATGGAACAGCTCAGCTGGGGCTGGAGGATCCATTTCCAAGATGGCACACTCCTGTAGCAAGTTGGTGCTGACAGTTGGCTAGAGCTTTGATTTTCCTCTACATGGGTCTCCCTGCAGGACTGACTGCTTAGGCTTCCTCATAGTATGGTGACTGGATTTTGAGAGAAGGAAACAGAAGTTCTTAAAAAACTGGTATAGTAGCTCAGTGGCTCAGCCTGTCATCCCAGCACTTTGGGAGACCAAGGCAAGAGGACTGCCTGAGCCCGGGGGTTCGAGACCCACCCAGGCAACTTGGTGAGATCTTGTCTCTAAAATAAATCACAAAAAAACTTGCTGGACATGGTGGCATGCATCTGTAGTTCCAGCTACTTGGAAGGCTGAGGCAGAAGGATCGCCTAAGCCCAGCAGGCTGAGGCTGCGGTGGTCGTGAGCATGCCACTGCATTCCAGCCTGGGTGACAAGAGTGAGACTCTGACTCAAAAACAAAAAAAAAAAACTGGTATAGCATCATTTCCACCATATTCTCTTGGCTCAAAGTAAGTCACAAGCCAAACCCAGAATCACTGGAGTAGAGAAATAAATCCCACCTCTCTGTGGGAGAAGTGATAAAGAACTTATGACCAGCTGGGCTCGGTGGCTCAGCCTGTAATCCTGTGCTTTGGGAGGCTGAGGTGAGTGGATTGCCTGAGTCCGCGGGTTCGAGAGCCACCTGGGCAACTTGGTGAGACCTCATCTCTACAATAAATAAAAAAAAAAAAATTAGCCGGGCGTGATAGCGTGCGCCTGTAGTTCCAGCTACTTGGAAGGCTGAGGAGGAAGGATCGACGGAGCCCAGCAGGTCGAGGCTGCGGTGGCCAGGAGCATGCCACTGCACTCCAGTCTGGGTGACAGAGTGAGACTCCAACTCAAAAACAAAACAAAACAAAACAAAACTTATGACCATCTGACATCCACAAACCCATCAAAGAGTGCACAATCTTGTGCAGCTTGGATTCCATTGAACACAGAGGCTGAGCAATTGACTGGTTGGTTGGATGACTGATTATTTTGGATTGATTGATGACACCTGGGGATTCTTTCCCATTATTTCCTATATCCGTGTGGTGGGCCTTTTCTGAAGTAACTAACATTCCTGTCCTTGTCCCACTTTCTCTCACTCACTCCTCCGAAGAAAGAGAGGAGAAACTTTTCTCGGTGAAGTTGCTAGAAGAAATTAGCCATGATCAGTGAGGGGCCCAAAGGATGAGAAACCCTTGGGAGCAGAGTAGATAAGTCTGTCCAACTCAGGGAGGTGTAGTCAGATCCAAAGTAGCATTTTCCCAACAACGTCATGGGTAACAAAAGTAACATCTTGATCTCTGTACCATGTGTCTACTGAACTTGAGCAGGGAGGGACGGAGTGTTATGTTGTGTGCCCTCCAAAGCCCTGGCTCTAAGCCTGTCACATAGTTGGTGCTCAATAAAAATATACTGAGGTCAGGTGCAGTGGCTCATGCCTATAATCCCAGCACTTTGGGAGGCCAAGGTGAGAGGATTGTCTGAGCCCACGGATTCAAGACCAGCCTGGGCAACTTGGCGAGACCTCTTCTCTACAATAAATTAAAAAAAAAAAGAAAAACATTAGCTGGGCGTGGTGGCACACACCTGTGGTTCCAGTTACTTGGAAAGCTGAGGCAGAAGGATCACCTGAGCCCAGCAGGTCAAGGCTGCAGGGGCCATGAGTGTGTCACTGCATTCTGGCCTTGGTGACAAAGTGAGACTCCAACTCAAAAAAAAAAAATGTATTGAATGTTAATTAAAAGAATGTTGACATCTGCTCTGACAGAATAAGAATTTGGATCATGTTACATTTACTCACTCATTCATTCATTGGATGGTTGGATACTCTGCAATTGGTTAATGCATCTCTCCACCATGAGATTGAAAGCTCTGTGAGGTGTGGGATTGCATTTTGTTTTGGTCTCCACAGTTCCTCAGCACCTGGCCCATGGCCTGAACATAGTAGGCCCTCAGTAAATGCTTGTTAATTGCAGGAATGATATCAGAGGCCAAGGAGAGGCCCAAGGCAGACTAGACAGACCATTGGCCGGACAAACTGGCTCTCGTGTGTGCTCGGACCCACACTCAGTGCACTTCTGATGGTGATGGCTATGAAATCATCCAAAATACTCCCAGGTAGAGTGTCCCACCATCGAAGTGAGAGGATGGAACTTCATTTTCTCTTTCATGGAGGGAGAACGTGAGAATCCAGAGGTGGTTGTCAAGAGTGTTAAAAAGTGCTGGGTGTTGTGGCTAACACTTATAATCCCAGCACTTTGGGAGGCGAAGATGAGAGGATTGCCTGAGCTGAAGGGTTCGAGAACAGCCTGGGCAATTTGATGAGACCTCGTCTCTACAATAAACCAAAAAATTAGCCGGGCTGAGGAGGAAGGGTCGCCTGAGCCCAGCAGGCCGAGGCTGCGATGACCGTGAGCATGCCACTGCACTCCAGCCTGGGTGACAGAGTGAGACTCCGACTCAAAAAAAAAGGGGGGGAGGGGGATGTTAAGAATAAAAACCTTAGACAAATTAAATTTAGCCAAGTTTCTTTGAGCAAAAAACTATTCATGAATCAGGCAACACTCAGAACCAGAGGCTATTTAGAGAGCTCCACTCAGCAGCAGAGCGGTGAGCCTTCATAAGCTAAACCCAGAAGCAAGGTAGAGAAATCACCTGATTAGTTACACCTAGACATCTGCCTAACTTGGGCATGGGGGGGGGGCGGTGATGACTTGGTTGCCTGTGATTGGCTGAAACCTGGCTGCTTGTGATTGGCTGAGACTTAATTGGTATATTCTGCAATTAGGTTTCAGCTTGTTTACTTACTAAGTTGGATTGCAGTGTGTTGGGTAGGAAATCAAAGTATGGACACAGCCTCAGGCTAATGGTCTCCTACTTATTTAATTTAATTTACCAAGGGACAACCACTCCCAGGTATACTGGGATTGCTTCCGGGGGTTCTGGTCCCTCACCCTCACTGACAACCTCCCCCTCCCCAGCATGCTCTCACCACACACATGATTTGTATGCAATCCTGCTGCCATATTCATCACACTTGAATATAGTTATCTACACTCAAGCTATCTCCCCTTCTAGACTATGAATTTCTGGAAATCAAGGGTTATATGTTCTCATCTGCCTGCAGTGTGCCCAGTATGGGCTCAGCTTGGCAACAAACAGAATTTTTTTTTTTGAGTTGGAGTCTCACTCTGTCGCCCAGGCTGGGGTGCAGTGGCACACTCACAGTTACCCCAGCGTCGACCTGCTGGGATCCAACGATCCTTCCGCCTCAGCCTTCCAAGTAGCTGGAACTAAAGATGTGCACTACCACACCTGGCTAATTTTTTATTTATTGTAGAGACGAGGTCTTGCCAAGTTGCCAGGACTGGTCTTGAACCTGTGGGCGCAGGCAATCCACTTGCCTTGGCCTCCCAAAGTGACGGGATGACAGGCTGAGCCACCAAGCCCCGCCAACAAACAAAATTTAATAAACATGTGTTAAATAAATGGTGACGAAACCATCCATCCTTGGGTGGGTGTGCCCCTGGAACTGGTATCTGGCTGAGTTGAGGAATGGGTATTTGCCATTCAAGGAGTGCCAAGAATATCTCCATTTCAGCCCCCCACCCAAGCAGGTGACAAAGCCAAGGCCTCAGAGCCTGGACAGGTAAATGGCAAGAGTGACCTGGGCCACAAGAGACTGGAGAGCACTGGCTCCATTCAAATGGCTCTAGTCAGGAAAGTGGGTCCCATGGAGCCAGATTGCCAGGTTTCCTGGAGAAGCCAGAAATTCCCAGATTTCTTGCTGGTTTGGGTTTTTTTTGTAGGGGGGGAGAATTGTTTTTGCTTTTGGTAGACGAGGTCTCAATATGTTGCCCAGGCTGGTCTTGAACTCCTGGCCTCAAGCAATCCTCTCATCTTAGTCTCCCAAAGTGCTGGGATTGTAGGCACCATGCCTGACCCATTAATCCTTACTTCTTATGGTAAGTCTTATCAATTTTATGCAACTAATTTATAAATATTGTATACACACATCTCAACCATGAGTCACATGTGTCCATAGGCCAAGCCATTCCCATCGCATATCTGAAGGCCGCTTGTCCTCAGAACCCCTATGGCAGGTCACTTTCTGTTTTGTTTTATTTTTTTGAGTCAGAGTCTCACTCTCTTGCCCAGGCTGGAGTACAGTGGCACGCTCATGGCCACCGCAGCCTCGACCTGCTGGTCTCAGGTGATTCTTCTGCCTCAGCCTCCCAAGGAGCTGGAACCACAGACATGCATCACCACACCCGGCTAATTTTTCGATTTATTGTAGAGACAAGGTCTCGTCAAGTTGTCCGGGCTGGTCTCGAACCCCTGGACTCAGGCAATCCTTGCACCTCCATCTCCCAAAGTGCTGGGGTGACAGGCGTGAGCCGCCATGCCCAGCTGACAGGTCACTTTCTAAAGGGCAACAGCTGTGGCAGTTCAGTGTGACCAGGATGATTGGCATCCATACTGTAAACGTGGGAGCGGCCCTTATGGAGGCAGGGCCAGGAAGAACTTGGGAGGGAAGGAAGGAAGGAAGGACACTGGGGTTGGGACACATGTTAACAAAGTCAGAAGGAAAGGGTGGATGAAAGAAGTGGATCCTGGCAGGCAGAATAAGGGCCTGGTAAAGATGTCCACATTCTTTTTTTTTTTTTTTTTTTTTTGAGTTGGAGTCTCACTCTGTCGCCCCGACTGGAGTGCCTCGACCTGCTGGGCTCCGGCGATCCTTCCGCCTCAGCCTTCCAAGTAGCCGGAATTACAGGCATGCACTACCACGCCCGGCTGATTTTTTGATTTATTGTAGAGATGAGGTCTTGCTGCCCAGGAGGGTCTCAAACCCGCGGGCTCAAGCAATCCACTCACCTCAGCCTCCCAGAGGTGCGGGATTACAGGCTGAGCCACCGAGCCCAGCTAAAGATGTCCACATTCTAATCTCTGGAACCTGTGAGTACATTTTGTTACCTGAGAAAAGGGGATGAAAGTTGTTCAGGGAATCATGGTGCCAACTAGCTGACTTTATTACTTAATTCTTTTGAGTCAGGTCTCTCTCTGTCACCCAAGCTAGCGTGTAGAGGTATGATCACAGCTCACCACAATCTCAATCTTCTGGGCTCAGGGGATCCTTCTGGCTCACCCTCCCAAAGTGCTGGAATGAGCCACCACACCTAGCCTCAACTCATCCTTTATTTTTATTTTATTTTTTTAGTCGGAGTCTCACTCTGTTGCCCTGGCTGGAGTGCAGTGGCACAATCACAGAGCACTGTAACCTCTAATTTCCAGGTTCAAGCCTATCTCAGCCTCCTGACTACAGACGCACACCACCACACTCAGTTAATTTTTTTTAAGTTGGAGTCTCACTCTGTCGCCCAGGCTGGAGTGCAGTAGCATGCTCACTGCCATTGCAGCCTCGACCTGCTGGGCTCCGGCAATCCTTCCGCCTCAGCCTTCCAAGTAGCCGGAACTATAGGTACATGGCACCATGGCTGGCTAACTTTTTATTTATTGTAGAGATGAGGTCTCATCAAGTTGCCCAAGCTGGTCTTGAACTTGTGGGCTCAGACAATCCTCTCACCTCCGCCTCCCAAAGTGCTGGGATTAGAGGCATGAGCCACTGCGCCCAGCAGTTTTGTTTTGGTTTTTTTTGAGTTGAGTCTCACTCTGTCACCCAGGCTGGAGGGTAGGGACTGAGGTTTTTGTCTTTGTTTTTGTTTTCATGTGCATATCCAATTGTTTTAGCATCTTATGTTGAAAATTATATTTCACCACTAAATTGTCTTGGTACTCCTACTGAAAAACAATATAAAGATGTCATCCTATTTCCAGACTTACTCTGTTTCACTGATCGTCAGTTATATATATCTTTTCACCACAAGCCACAGTGTCTTGACCACTGAAGCTGTATATGAGGTCTGACAACTAAATTTGCAAATTCATCCTAGAAAAAGTGCTACATATCACATTGCTGAATATCACTATAGTCACCTTGGAAGTACTCCCCTTGGGAAGCTATGCACTGATGTCAAAGCAATTTTGGAACTGTTTCTGGAATGGCCATCAGAGCTGTCATCATATTACCTTGATGTTCTGAATGTCATCACAATATCTTCCTTTCAATGTTTCCTTTCTTGAGGTAAAGAAAAAAGCCACTGGGGGCCAGATCAGGTGAGTAGGGAGGGTGTTCCAATATAGTTATTTGTTGGCTGGCTAAAAACTCCCTCACAGACAGTGCTGTGTGAGCTGGTGCATTGTCATGATGCAATAGCTCCTTTGGGGCTATTTTTGCACACAACTTTCTCATGTTGAGGTTTTCAGTTAAGACTTTCCTGTTTGTCTATCAATGTTTATTCAGTCTACTATGCTTCTCATAGTCAGCCAATGGTTTTGACACACAATTTGATGAATTTTTGCAACGTTTTCATCAGCTCTGCTTGTTACTGACTATCTTGATCTCTTTTCACCAGTGATGCTTTCTCTCCCCTCAGAAAAACTTTTAATCCATTTGTACACTGCTGTTTTCTTCATGGCATTATCCCCATAAACTTGGACTAGGATGTCCCTGATTTCACTTCCATTCTTGTCAAGTTTAACAAGAAATGCAATGTTTGTTCATTGCTCTAATTCAAGCTATGATATTCTTATAACAGTGCACAGAAACATGCAACAACAATAATGAATGCCACTCAGCACAACACTTTCCCACATCGACAAGAACACAGCTTGAGACACTTTGTATAATATACCAAAGCTAGAAAACTTACTGAGCTGTTAGTACTGCCAATGTAAGTACAGTGGCAAGTTTACGAACTTGTCAGACCTAGTGAGTCTTGAAATCAGGTAGTATATGTCCTCCAACTTTGGTTATCCTTTTCTTTTTTTCTTTTTTTTTGAGTTGGAATCTCACTCCATTGTCCAGGCTGGAGTGCAGTGGCACACTCACGGCCACCCCAGCGTCAACCTGCTGGGGTCCAGCAATCCTTCCACCTCACCCTTCCAAATAGCTGGTACTGCAGGCCTACAGGCATGCGCTACCATGCCTGGCTATTTTCTTTTTTTTATTGTGGAAACAAGGTCTCACCAAGTTGCCTGGGCTGGTCTCAAACCTGCGGGCTAAGACAATCCGGTTGTCTCGGCCTCCCTAAGTGCTGGGATTACAGGCTGAGCCACCGAGCCCAGCCTATTTATCCTTCTCAAGGTTGTTTTGACTATTGCAGATCTTTTGAATGTTCATATAAATTTTTGTTTATTTATTTATTCATTTATTTAGAGAGAGGGTCTCACTCTGTCATCCAGTCTGGAGTACAGTGGTACGATCCCAGCTCACCGCAGCCTCAACCTCCTGAGTTCAGGCAACCCTTCCACCTCAGCCTCCTGAATTGCAGACTACAGGTCTGTACTACCATGCCCAGCTAATTTTTGTATTTTTTGTAGCAACAAGGTCTCACTGTGTTGCCCAGGCTGGTCTCAAATTCCTGGGCTCAAGCGATCATCCCACATTGGCCTCCCAAAGTGCTGGGATTACAGGTGTGAGCCATCGCATCTGGCCTGAATTTCCATATAAATTTTAGAATCAGTTGTCTAAATTTCTACAAAATGCCTACTGAGATGCCTCCTGGGATTGCATTAAATCTACAGATCAATTTAAGGAAAACTGACACTGTTGGCGCATGGGGTGTTCTGATCATGATCACAGTATATATCTTCTCTTATTTTACTGTTTACATTCAGCAATATTTTGTGCTTTTCAGTGTGCAGGTCTTGCCCATCTTTTACTTAATTTTACTATTAAACATTTTGGTTTTTGATGCTCAATTTCTGATTGCTTATTTTTTTGTTTGTTTCTTTTTGTTTTTTTTTAGTTGGAGTCTCACTCTGTCACCCAGACCTGCTGGGCTCCAGCTATCCTTCCGCCTCAGCCTTCCAAGTAGCTGGAACTATAGGCATGCGCTACCACATCCGGCTGATTTTTTGATTTATTGTAGAGATGAGGTCTCACCAAGTTACCCAAGCGGGTCTCGAACCCGCGGGCTTGGGCAATCCACTCACCTCAGCCTCCCAAGGTGCAGGATTATAGGCTGAGCCACCGAGCCCGGCTTTAATTTTTGATTTATTGTAGAGATGAGGTCTTGCCAAGTTGCCCAGGTGGGTCTTGAACCCACGGGCTCAGGCAATCCACTCACCTCAGCCTCCCACAGCGCAGGATTATAGGCTGAGCCACCGAGCCCAGCTGCTTATTGTTAGTATTTAGAAATACAATTGCTTTTGGCAATATTAACTTTGTATCCTGCAACCTTGCTAAACTCACTTATTCAGTCCAGTAACTTTTTTGTGGATTCCTTAGGATTTTCTACATAGACATTCATGCTGGGTGTTAATAAAGACGGTTTTATTTCTTCTTTCACCATCTGTATGCATTTTACTTTCTTTTCCTTGTCTCACTGCCCTGACTGGGACCTGCAGTACAATGTTGAATAGAAATGGCAAAAACTGACATCCTTGCTTTGTTCCTAATCCTAGGGGTTGTAACATTTTCCATAATATTCCTTTTTTTTTTTTGAGTTAGAGTCTCACTCCATTGCCCAGGCTGGAGTGCAGTGGCACACTTACGGCCACCCCAGCATCGACCTGCTGGGCTCCTGCAATCCTTCTGCCTCAGCCTTCCAAGTAGCCAGAACTACAGGCATGCGCTACCATGCCCCGCTAATTTTTGATTTATTGTAGAGATGAGGTCTCACCAAGTTGCCCAGGCTGGTCTCGAACCCACGGGCTCAGTCAATTCACTCGCCTCGGCCTCCCAAAGTGCTAGGATTACACGTTGAGCCACCTAGCCCGGTCAATATTCCCTTATTAACCTTTTAATATCTGTAGAATCTATGGCGATGTCACCTCTCTCGTTCTTGATATTGATAATTTGTATAATTTTTCTTTTTTTTTTTGAGTTGGAGTCTCACTCAGTCGCCCAGACTGGAGTGCAGTGGCCGCTCCCGGCCACCGCAGCCTCGACCTGCTGGGCTCCAGCAATCCTTCTGCCTCAGCCTTCCAAATAGCCGGAATTACAGGCATGCGCTACCAAGCCCGGCTGATTTTTTTGATTTATTGTAGCGATGAGATCTCGCTGCCCAGGTGGGTCTCGAACCCACGGGCTCAGGCAATCCACTCACCTCAGCTTCCCAAAGGTGCAGGTTTACAGGCTGAGCCACCAAGCCCGGCTCATTTTTCTTTTTTTTTTCCTGATCAATCTGGTCAGAGGTTTATCAATTGTATTGATCTTTTCAAAGAACCAGGTTTTAGTTTCATTAATTTTCTCCTATTTTATTGATTTTTTTTCTTTGGACTTTATTACTTTTAATTTGCTTACCTTGGGTCTGATTTGCTCTTTTCCTTCTATTTTCTTTTTGCTAGCTATTATTTAATTAATTAATTTTTTTTTTTTTTGGAGTTAGAGTCTCACTCTGTAGCCACCACAGCCTCAACCTGCTGGGCTCAGGCCATCTTTCTGCTTCAGCCTTTCCAGGAACTGGAACTACAGGCATGTACCACCACACCCAACTGATTTTTTGATTTATCATAGAGATGAGGTCTCACCATGTTGCCCAGGCTGGTCTCAAACCTGTGGACTCAGGCAAGCCTCTCGCCTCCACCTTCCAAAGTGCTGGGGTTACAGGCGTGAGCCACCACACCCGGCTAGGACTTCCTTTCTTGCCTAGTGAACTGCCAGAACCTCCTCACTGTCTCCTGCCCTCCATCCCACCAGAGACTATTCCAACACAGACATCCACCGGACGCATCCCCTTAGCCCCTTCAAGTCTTCATTCAATTTTGTCACGTTTTGCCAAGCACGGTGCCTCATGCCTGTAATTCCAGCACTTTGGGAGGCAGAGGTGAGAAGATTTTCCGAGCCCAGGGGTTCGAGACCAGCCCAGGCAACTTGGTGTGAGCTCACCTCTACAATAAATCAAAAAATTAGCCAGTGTGGTGGTGCGTGCCTGTAGTTCCAGCTACTTGGAAGGCTGAGGCGGAACAATCAGCTGAGCCCAGAAGGTCAAGGCTGTGGTAGCTGTGAGCGTGCCACTGAACTCCAGCCTGGGCATCTGAGTGAGACTCTGACTCAAAAAAAAAACCCACCTTCTCCAGAAGGCTTACCCAATTGGCCTTACTGATACTGCGATCTGCTTCAAGCATCCCACCACACTCTTGGTCCTCTTTATTCTGCTATGCATTTCCCCTTCCAAAGCACGTTTACCTTCCAAAATATTAGATTTTTCATTTATTTTATGTCTGTGATCTATTGTGTATCACATTTACTAGGACAATCTTCACAAAGGCAGAGATCTCTGTTTTGTTCGCTGATGACCTAAGTCCCTAAATAGGAAACACCCGATACATATTTGTTGACTAACTTAATAAAAAATGTCTAGCTGGGTGTGGTAGTGCGCGCCTGTCATTCCAGCTACTTAGAAGGCTGAGGCAGGATTGCCTGACCCCAGCAGGTCGAGGCTGCGGTGGCTGTGAGTGTGCCACTACATTCCAGCCTGGGCAACGGAGTGAGACTCCGATTCAAAAAAAAAAATGTAATGATCAGTTTTGATGCAGGAGCAGATGAAGAGGAGCAGTGATCATAATGACCAGGGTTTCTGGAGCTGGGGTATGAATAGAGTCAAGGGACACCAAACTGTTTCAAAAACAGGAGAGACCCCAGTTGGAGACCATACATGGGAGCTGGCATCTGGAGGAGGGGGTTGAATTCCCAGGAGCAGAGAAAATAATGCAGGAAAAGTAAAGAGAGGGCAGTGGCACACTCACGGCCACTGCACCCTCTACCTGCTGAGCTCAGGAGATCCTTCCACCTCAGCCTTCCAGGTAGCTGGAACTACAGGATGCGCCACCATGCCCGGGGAAATTTTTGACTTATTGTAGAGACAAGGTCTCACCAAGTTGCCCAGGCTGGTCTCGAACCCTTGGCTCAGGCAATCCTCTCGCCTCCGCCTCCCAAAGTGCTGGGATGACAGGCGTGAGCCATTGCGCCTGACTGGACATCAACATGTAAATAAAAGGACGGAGCCCAAGTATAGTGGCTCACACCTGTAATCCCAGAGATTTGGGAGGCCCAGGTGGAAGGATCACTTGAGGCCAAGAACTGGAGACCTGGTTGGGCAACATAGGGAGACCTCGTCTCTAAAAAAAATAATTTTTAAAAATTAGCCAGGCATGATGGCACGCACCTGCAGCCCTAGCTACTCGGGAGGCTGAGGTGGGAGGATCGCTTGAGCCCAGGAGTTTGAGGTTAGAGAAGGCTGTGATCGCGGCACTGCACTCCAGCCTAGGCAACAGAGCAAGACCCTGTCTCTAAACAAACAAATAAATAAAAAGATGGGTAGAGAAAGGGGACAAATGCATAACCAGAGAGAAAAACGGGAATGTGGGTCACAGCAGCTTAGGGAGGAGACTTTTAAGAAGGTTAAGTCAGGCAAGGACTCAAAGGGGACCACTGGACGTCACTAGAAATGCACAGATGGCCTTACAGGGGAGCCACCTCAGTGGTTGGCTACAAGGTGAAACTGTCAGGTCGACAGGCGGCGGGGAGGATGGCTGAGGTCAACAGCAGGAAGATTTGGAGGCCACCAGACCTGGCGCCCATCCTAGGACAGGTCACGTTAGGCCTCCGAACCGCAATCGTCCCTCGTTTAAAAGGGGGACAGCAACCCCTAGCTCATCGACTTTGGTGATCGACGGTGCATCCCGCCACGAGCAGACCGAGTTGGCGGCGACCCAGACACACCGGTCGTGGCCCGGGCTGGACAATCCAAGAACCGCAAAATTGTGGGCACGGAGAGGGGGCGGGTATGCGGCGCTGAAGTCAGCTCCTTGGCACAGAACAGTCCGTCCCCCAAGATCGGGACCGCCCCAAGATCAGCAGGAGTGAAAGGGCTTCTCCCCAGCCCTGGGCACACCTGGCCGCCCCTCCCTTTCGTGGCGCGGCAAACGTGCCCCGAGGCCGGACAGGGATCTCCCGCCCGCGGAACGCTCTTTTCCTGCCACCACTAGCCGGCCCGGGTAGGACCCAGTTCTAGGCAACGCAGCCTTCCGCCCCTAGCAACCACTCACCTGCTTCTCGTTTTCTATTGGCCATCAAATATCCTTCCTTTTCTTATTGGTCCGCGTAACTTTATAGCAGCCAATCGGCGGTAGCCACGGGACCAAACTCACTCCCACACAACTTGGGGGGGTGATCATGGCGGAGACAAATTTTTGTTTTCCGCACTGAGCTCTTCCAGAGAGTACCTTCGTCGTCAGACTGTTGCGGATATCCCTAGAATGAGACTCTAAGGCATTCCAGTTCCTTCAGGCCTGTAAAATCCGTCTCTTGCACGACTCCCCCCTCCGAGTGGTACGGCCCGCACGATGCCCCGCCTTCCAGCGGCTGGGAGAGCCGGAGTCCTCCACCAGGTTGAGTCCACTCGGCGGCGAGGACCATACCATCTGTCACTCATGCGTAGGGGGGCTCCAACTCCCCCCCGTTGCCCTACTCCGTCCCGACCACTTCTCGCATCTCTTGTTCAGCCCTTCCCCGGGGGCAGAATCCCAGATACGGTGGCGAGACTACCGTTTCCGGCGCTACCGAGGGCGCGGTGGCGGCGAGGGACTGGCGCGTTTGGTACGGTCCACGCCGCGCCCCGCGCCGCCGGAAGTGAGGTGTCTTACCCCCGAAGTTCCGGTTCGCAGGGGGTGGGGAGTGTTGTTAACCGGAGCGGCCACCGCAGTCGCGGGCATCGAGCGTGTTCGCGGCGCTGGGGTCCTGGTGAGTGGGGCAAGGTCGGGCCCGGGCTGCGGCTGGGGTCCGGACCCGGACCTCCCCGTTGCGGTCTCCG
>NW_007247286.1:19948-23142 GCF_000164805.1 Carlito syrichta | reverse complement strand
TGCCGACGCTGCCGCTTGTCCTCTTATGCCTCCCTAGAGGAGGCGGCTTGGCAGGGGGCGTGGAAAGAGCCCTAGATTTGAAACACGACTGACCCAGGTTCCAGGCCTTGCGTCAATGTGATCGCTTAACCCCTTGAGTCTCCGTTTGGCCAAACGACCAAACTTGATCTTGATCTGATGACCATGAGCGCGAAATGCGGTTCCCCCCGCGCCACCCGCTTCTGTCTATGGCCGCTGGGCCAGGCACCGCGCTAGGTTCGCACTGCACAAGCATCTCATGCACTCCCTTCTTTCCCCTCGTAGGTCTCCGGGCCAGGGCAATGTTCCGCACCGCCGTGATGATGGCGGCCAGCCTGGCGCTGACCGGGGCCGTGGTGGCTCACGCCTACTACCTCAAGCACCAGTTCTACCCCACCGTGGTGTACCTGACCAAGTCCAGCCCCAGCATGGCAGTGAGTTCGGGGCGCAGGGAGGGAGGCACGCCCTGGGAGGGAAGGAGGCGTCTGCCCGGGACAGGGGCGGGGCTAGAGTCCAGGTAAGTAGAGAAGAAGTAGCCAGCAGCTGCCTTACTTTGAATAAACTGATGAGGACGTGGGAGGTTCCTGAATGATATGCCCAGGCGGAGGAAAGCAGAAAGTGACCTCAAACCGTCACCTCTCCTACCCCTAGGTCCTGTACATCCAGGCCTTTGTCCTTGTCTTTCTCCTGGGCAAGGTGATGGGCAAGGTGTTCTTCGGGCAGCTGAGGGCAGCAGAGATGGAGGTGAGTTGTGGGCAGTGCCAAAGGTGAGGGCAGGGCATTGGGAAAGAGCGTCTGGGTTCCACATTCTCCCCTGCCCGGCCCCCAGCACCTTCTGGAGCGTTCCTGGTACGCCGTCACTGAGACTTGCCTGGCCTTCACCGTTTTCCGGGACGACTTTAGCCCCCGCTTTGTTGCCCTCTTTACTCTTCTCCTCTTCCTCAAATGTTTCCACTGGCTGGCTGAGGACCGTGTGGATTTTGTAAGTCCGGTTGGGGAAGCAAGTGGAAGCCGGGGAGTGGCCGGTGGGCAGGCTTGCGGAGCAGGGGGGGGCTGGGTTGAGGGTGCGGGGTGAGCCCCAGCCTTCCTGACCACCCCTTCTCTGCTCTGCCTCAGATGGAACGCAGCCCCAACATCTCCTGGCTCTTTCACTGCCGCATTGTCTGTGAGTGAGACCCGTGGGAGAGGAGGGGAGGGAGCTGCAGGGAGAGGCGCCGCCATGGAGGCCTGAGCATGAACAGTGGCTAGCGTGGACCTGTGCCCCAGAGCATGGGCTGCCCCTCGACCCACAGCTGTGCAGGAAAGATAATTTAGGAAGTTAATTTGCATCGTCTCTGTCCTGTTCCACTCCAGGGCTTCTCAACTGCTGGGGCCCTGGCTCTTTGCCCCCTCACCTGGAGCTTGGGCAGCCCCATGGCCCTCCCTCCCCTGGGGCACGATTGGAGTTCCCAGAGGGCTGGGTTCAGTGAAGGGCGTCCACCTGGCTAGATGGCTGGGGCCATGGTGGGCTTGAGGGCGGGGCCGTCCTGGAGCAGAAAGTGGCTGTCAGTCCCTGTGCTGACTCCACCACGCCCCCATTTGGGGTCCCACAGCCCTTATGCTCCTCCTGGGTGTCCTGGACTTCCTCTTCGTCAGCCATGCCTATCACAGCATCCTGACCCGCGGGGCTTCTGTGCAGCTGGTGTTTGG
Source organism: Carlito syrichta (assembly GCF_000164805.1). Lineage (NCBI taxonomy): Eukaryota > Metazoa > Chordata > Mammalia > Primates > Tarsiidae > Carlito > Carlito syrichta. The sequence goes on along the minus strand of NW_007247286.1, from coordinate 21,435 downwards.
CTTTGAGGTAAAACGGGCTGGGGAGGCCGGGGACAGGCCTGAGGTGGCGCTGCACGTGCCTTGAGCCACCCAACCAGCCCCTCCTGAGTGCCTGCTATGTGGCCAGTCCTGTGCTGGTCACTAGGGATCGGTGATGAGACGCGGCCTCTGCCCTCCACACACTCGCTGGGGGAGAGCACAAAAAGAGGCTGGGACAGAGGAGTCCTGGCCTCGCCTCAGGGAAGGCTTCCTGGAGGCTGGTGCCAGAGCTGCTGAAGATGGACAGGAGGGGATTAGCTTGATGGACAACTGGGGAGGCGTGTCCCTGGCAGAGGGAGAGTGTGTCCAATGACAGCGGCTCATATCTGTTGAGTGCTTAACTGCATGTCGCCCTGTGCTGAGCTCCTGACCTGCATCTCTTAGTCAGGAAGACCAAACTGTTACAAAGGAACAGTTAAATCTGTCATTTTAGACAAGCAAACTGAGGTTCAGCGAGTTGCTGAAAGTCACAGCTAGTGAGTGGAGGAGCTCGGAGGACCCCGACTGTGTCTGCCTGTGCTTGTACCACTGCGCCCTGCTGTGCAGAGGCCTGGGGGGAGCAGAGCATGGCCGCAGCAAGGCGAAGCTGCGTGTTTATGTCCCCCCACCCTTCTCCTTCCAGTACGCCATCCTGATGACGATGGTGCTTACCATCTTCATCAAGTATGTGCTGCACTCCGTGGACCTCCAGAGCGAGAACCCCTGGGACAACAAGGCCGTGTATATGCTCTACACAGAGCTGTTCACAGGTGAGAGGAGCCCAGGCCTCTCCTGACCTGAACCAGCGTCCCTGCTCTGCCTGCCAGCCCTGTGACCTGCTGCTGCTCTCTGCATCCCCTCCCCCCAGGCTTCATCAAAGTTCTGCTGTACATGGCCTTCATGACCATCATGATCAAGGTGCACACCTTCCCACTCTTCGCCATCCGGCCCATGTACCTGGCCATGCGGTAAGTCCAGCCCTGTGCTTCCACTCTCCTGACCTCGTCTCTCCCCTCCCTCTCCCTGCTTTCACTGACTGTCCTTTCAGACAGTTCAAGAAAGCTGTGACAGATGCCATCATGTCCCGCCGAGCCATCCGCAACATGAACACGTTGTAAGTGGGCTTGTCCCGGCTCCTCCCCCGAGCTCTGCGCTAGGTCTCCCAGCCTCCAGCTGTGGACCTGACACGTCCCCTGCCACCCTGGCCAGGTATCCAGATGCCACCCCAGAGGAACTCCAGGCGATGGACAACGTCTGCATCATCTGCCGGGAAGAGATGGTGACTGGCGCCAAGAGACTGCCCTGCAACCACATTTTCCACACCAGGTGGGAGAGGCCCTGGGAGCCTGCACAGCAGGGCACAGGCCCCGGGAGGCAGGTCCAGGAGCCCGCTGACCTCTGCCTGGCCTTGGCCCCCAGCTGCCTGCGCTCCTGGTTCCAGCGGCAGCAGACCTGCCCCACCTGCCGCATGGATGTTCTGCGCGCGTCAC
>NW_007247286.1:17518-19513 GCF_000164805.1 Carlito syrichta | reverse complement strand
CTGCCATGGTGGGGGGTGGCAGGGATGGCACACCCGCTGACTTCTTGTTCCTGCTCTTCAGCCCTTTCTCGGCCCAGCGGAGCAGCCACAAGCACGGCGGCTGGCACCAGTACGGCTGCCACCACGGCCTCAGCACCCGGCTCTGGCTCTGCCCCAGAGGCTGGCCCGGCCCCGGGCTTCCCTTTCCCTCCTCCCTGGATGGGCATGCCCCTGCCTCCTCCCTTCGGTAGGTCGGGCGGCTCTAGGTTGTTCCGGGGGACCAGGCTGGTGCCAGCCCCGGGCAGCCCAGCCTGAACATCTGCCTCTCCCCAGCCTTCCCCCCGATGCCCGTGCCCCCCGCGGGCTTTGCCGGGCTGACCCCAGAGGAGCTGCGCGCCCTGGAGGGCCACGAGCGGCAGCACCTGGAGGCCCGGCTGCAGAGCCTGCGCAACATCCACACGCTGCTGGACGCCGCCATGCTGCAGATCAACCAGTACCTCACTGTGCTGGCCTCCCTGGGGTGTGTCTGCCCACGCGGGGAGGTGGGCTGGCCGGGTGGGAGACAGGTGACACGGAGAAGGGCCCCACGGCGGTCCTGGGCCTCAGTCTCACTGCCACCCTGTGCCGGGCCCTCTCTGCAGGCCGATCCAGGGTCTCAGGGTTCTCGGTGACTCCGGGGACTTTCTAGCCTAACACGCCAGAAGCAGGCAGGTCTGGATCGAGTGGGAGCAGTGTTGAGAGCGCTGACCTTGGCTCTTGTTCCTTTATATTTTTTTGAAATGAAATTCTCCAGAATTCGCAGGGTTTTTGTTGATATCATGACGCCTCCCCCCCCCCCGCCGTATGATGACTCAGTTCAGGGAATTGCCCCTAAACTGAGGGAGCAAAAGGAAGTCACTTGGAGCCATCCTGGCCCAAGTTCAAGTACTGGTTCCAGAGCTCACTTGCTTAGTGACTTCCTTTACCTTATGGAACAGAAGGGTTTTAATTCCTCTCCGTAAGTGACATGTATGTAATGCCTGGCACCCGATGGTGACAGTACAGGCGTGGAGGGGACCTTGAGTCTTAGGCATGAATACTCTTACTCAGTAGGTATCTTGACACCCCAGGGCAGAGACTGCAGGGGAAGAGTGAAGGTCAAAAGCCTCTGCCTGTGAATGGTTTACAACCTAGGGGACAGAATCCCTCGCCCACAAGAGCCCATTCCAGGCACACTCACGGGTGTCCACCAGTCCCTGGGGCTGCAGAAGCACACCGCTCTGGGCTGTCCTGCAAGGCTCACCAAGGGCAGGAGGATGCGCCCGACCAGGATGCCAAGGCCAGCCCCCCATCCCTTCTCTTCCCAGGCCTCCCCGGCCAGCCACTTCGGTCAACCCCACTGAAGAGACGGCCCCGACGGTGGCCACTGCTGCCTCCTCCACCAGCATCCCCAGCTTCGAGGCCACAACTTCGTCCCCAGGAGCCTCCCCAGCAGCCACTGAAGCTGAAAAGCCTCCAGGTGGGTGTGATCAGCCCGCAGGGGACTGCAGCCTACAGTCGGGGCCAAGGGTTTCCCTGGTTCCACTTCTGACCACTCCGCCCCCCAGCTCGTGAGTCGGTGGGCACAGAGGAGCTGCCCGAGGACGGAGAGCCTGACGCCGCAGAGCTCCGCCGCCGCCGCCTGCAGAAGCTGGAGTCTCCCGTGGCCCACTGACACAGCCCCAGTCCCGGCCCGCCCCTGCTCTCTTGAGCAGCCCTCGCTGGAACACGTCCTGCCACCAAGTGCCAGCTCCCTTTGTCTGCACCAGGGAGTAGTAACCCCCAGCTGTGAGAAAGAGGAGGCAGCTGCGTCCCCTAGACTAAGTGGAAGGAGGCCCGAGTTCCCTGGAGACTCAGGCCCTCAGAGTCCCATGCGGCCACGGGAGTCTTGGGTCACTTGCAGCCTTCCTCTCCCAAATCTTCAGCCCTGTGCTCTGCTGGGGCCATGAAGGCAGAAGGTTGAGCCTCTGAGAAACCCTCTCCTACCCCCCCCCCCCC
>NW_007247286.1:4842-17244 GCF_000164805.1 Carlito syrichta | reverse complement strand
GCGGGCAGCACTGAGGGACCCTGCCCCTCCCCTCCCCCCAGGTCCTTTCCTCCTGCAGCTTCTCTCAGGTGAGACCGACCGTCTCACCCAGCAGCCACTGCCCAGCCGCACTCCAGGCGAGGGCCAGTGCGCCTGTTCCTGACCACTGCAACTCCGCGTCCAGAAGGCCACTTCTCAGCTGGCAAAACTCCTCTCAAATTTAGAATTGGAACTATTTCCTTACTAGTGTCTTTGGCTTAAGTTTTGTCTTTTGAGTTTGAATGCTTAACCCCCAGAGAGACAGAGGGGCAGGAGTGCCAGGCTCCTGGTCTTTACCACAGGAGCCAAGGCCTGCCTGCTGCTGTCTTTCCCCCCTTGGTTTTGTGTTACAAGAGTTGCTGGAGACAGTTTCAGATGATTATTTAATTTGTAAATACTGTACAAATTTTAATAGCTTAAATTGTATATACGGCCAAATAAAAACTTGCATTAACGACTGGTGGGGCTTGTGTCACAGCTCAGTGTGTCTGGTTCCTTTTCCTCGCTGAGCTGTAAACTTGAGTGACTGGAATCTCTAAGGGTGAGGGTTTGTTTTTGTGAAAGCATTCCTGGGGACACTGTCGCCTATTAACCAACTAAGAAGGTATCCCGTTTTACGTATGGAGAAACAGCCCAGAGAAATTCGGTACCCTTAGGTCAGAGGCCAAGTGGGGGAGCCAGGATCTGACAGCTGTTTTAGTTTTATGCTGGGGTGGGTGGGAACTCAGGCCTTCAGCCCCTGGGAGCCCACCGATAGGGCAAGTATTGTGCCTGCTGGCTGGAGGTAGGACAGGATGGCAGGCGAAAGGTCAGCATCCTCCTGCCTGCAGGGCCCTGTGCTGTCTTGATTCAGGTCAGCAGGCTGGGAGGAACTCCCAGGTACTCCCCTGTGGTGTGAACAGGGACCTGGAAGGGAACCCCTACCTCTCCAACAGGTAGACAGAGCCCGGAGGTTAACGTGTGCTCTGTGCCTGCACAGCACTTGGAGCTTAAGACCTCCAGGACCCACACCTGAGCCATCAGCGCACTCCACAGCCTCCACCGAGCCAGGTCCAGCCTAGAGCAAGGGTATGGGTGTGTCCGCAGCAGTGAACTCCGGAGGGTAGGGAAGGAATGTGTCCAGGAGGCCTGCCCTGCCGATCCCTAAACTAGCTGGGCTACTGCTTCCACCAGATGGCTAAGCACTGACGAAGAAGCAGGAGCAGGCTGGAGGGTGGGGGGAGGACAGAGGCTGATGCCACTAGCTTGGCTGCTCTAGGCTGGTCTCCAGTGTCAGCTCTCCCCCAGGACAAACACCTGGGCACAGGGGCCCGTTTGTGCCTTCAATGTCGGCCAGTCCTGACCCCAAAGTCCCTAGGCCCTCACACTCTGCCCCACCCGAGCCCTTTGCCCTGGTCTCTATCCCCTGTGCTGAGGGTTCCAACACCCACCTCCCTCTCCCTGAGAGCCCCTGGACTCCACTCTAGGGGCATCTATCACGCAGACGGCTCAGCGGGCTCTCAGAAGCCCTTCTCCAAAAGCCAGGCTTTGAGCTGCTGGTCAAAGTAGCCCTTGATCCGCAGGGTACCTGTCACTTCATTGACCTGGGTGACAGGTGTCTTCCCCAGCAGCGGGCTCAGAAAGTCTTCCACATCCTTCTTCAGGGCCTGGGGGAAGATGACAAATCAGCGCTGATCAAGAGTCTCTCCCCTCTAAAGGACTCCCAACCCCTTGGTCCTAAAAGAGTCAGGACTAGACCCCAAGCTATCCCCCGCCACTTACCCAGATGTCCCCTTCCACCTTCCGGATCAGAGTCATCTGACGGTTGCCGTGTGTGATGTCCGTGTAGACGGGAATGTTGTGCATCCGAGAACGCCGCACAAAGTAGGGCAGGTTGGGCGGGGGGTCTGTGACAGGGAGGGACAGTGATAAGCCAACTCTTCCTAGACCTCGTGCCACCTCAGTCAAGGCCCTTCCCCTCATAACCTGCAGAGGGTCAGTGCACCCGGCTGGACCAAGCCACTTCCTGACCTCAGGTCAGGGGATCTCCTCTTTCCTTCAGCTTATGGTCAGGACCAAACTGTCCACCACAGCACCTGAGGCCCTGAACAAGGCTTGGCTCTGAGCAGAAGAAGAAACGAAGCCAGGGACATGCCTCCTTGGATTCTAGATTCCCCGGGGGGCAACCTTGCCCTGCTCCAGAGTCAGAGAGGCTGAAATCAGTCTCTGGAACAAAGGGACTGGGATTTATAAGCAAAGCACTGAACACCTACACTATGCTGGCCTCTGCACTAGGACTTTACGGCTGAGCAGAAGATCTCCATTCTGCTGAAACTCAGGTTGGGAGAAGCTAAATGACTAACTCAAGATCACACCGGCAGTGAACAGCACAGCCAAAGTCAACTCCAGAACAGCCTGACTCCAAGCTATGTTTTGTTTTTTTTTTTGAGTTGGAGTCTCACTCTGTTGCTGCATGCTCACGGCCACCGCAACCTCGACCTGCTGTGTTTAAGCAATCCTTCTGCCTCAGCCTTCCGAGTAGCTGGAACCACAGGCATGTGCCACCATGCCTGGCTAATTTATTTTTTATTTATTGTAGAGACAAGGTCTTGCCATGTTGCCCAGGCTGGTCTCAAACCCCTGAGCTCAGGTAATCCTCTTGGCTTTGCCTCCCAAAGTGCTGGGATTACAGGCATGCGCTGGGCCAAGTATGCTCTTACCATGAGACATGGTCTGTTGTGGGGGAAGGGAGGTCCAAGTTCTTGGATCTTCTCTGTTTACTTTTCCCCATATGCAAAGACCCCACCACCACAACAGTGTGGATGGACAGGTACCCGTGGAACAGACGGGTCCACTCCTTGCTCTTCCTTGGGTGTGAGACGCTAACCCTGCAGGATTGCAGCACGATTCCTGAACCCACTGGGGAGTCCAGAGCCTCAGCTGGGCAGTCTGACCACTGAGAGGGAGATGCTTCCCTGAAGCCTTCACGTCATCCCCATCACCCAGCTTACCTCTGGGAGGCTGCCAGCCACTAGGGGTAGGATAATGTTCATGCTTTGGGGGATTTGGAATCCTGGTGGGGGGTAACAGGCGCTCTACAAACTGGTACTCATCCACAGACTCCACAAAGCTGGGGTGGTCCGAAGGCCCTTGGGTCTGGCTCTGAGGCAAAACAAACAAAAATCCCATCTCTCTGACAGCCCACCTAACACAGGATGGGCAGAACTTACGCAAGTAGAGAAAGGAAACAATGCAGGCAGAAAATGGCATAAATAAAAAGGCACAGGGGGTAGGTCTGAAAGTTGTCAGCATCGAAATGAAGTCATGTGGGTCAAAAACCCTGACCAACAGAGCCAGGGAAGGCCATGAGGGGAGGGTTCTTGGGCACAAATGCCTGATAACAAGGACTATCACAAAAGATTGCAAAAACCACAACCTAGTACAAAGGCCGCTGCAGTCTTACACAGAAAAATATTTCTGTAAGGGCTTCTGCCCAGCACCTGCCCGTCCAGCCGAGACTGGTACCACCCTTGCTACTGATTCTTACAGCCAAGGATTAGTATTTCAAAACAATTATGCGATCCTCATTTTTCCTTGAAAAACTTGTCTTCCTTTACCTCCCTGATACGCACGGAGTGTATGCCCATTCCAGAATAAATCTCATTTTCTTTCAGTCTCTGCCTGTTACTCAGATTGACAAAAGAAAGCGCTGGACTTCAATTCTGCATGGAATGGGGTACAGGTGGGACCAAAAAGCTCAAACACTCTGTACGGCCTGCCTCTCTTAGGATTCCTGTGGGGCTCAAAGGAGAGGTAAGTACCCTTCTGAAAAACCAATGAAACTTAGGAATTTATTTACTTATTTGTTTGTTTTTTTATTTTGTAGAGTTGGAGTCTCACTCTGTCACCGAGGCTGGAATGCAGTGGCACGCTCCCGTCCACTGCAGCCATGGCCTGCTGGGCTCCGGCGATCCTTCCGCCTCAGCCTTCCAAGTAGCTGGAACTACAGGCGCACACTACCACACCCGGCTGATTTTTGAGTTATTGTAGAGATGAGGTCTCGCCAGGTTGTCCAGGTGGGTCTCGAACCCGCGGGCTCAGGCAATCCACTCGCCTCAGTCTCCCAAAGTGCTGGGATTACAGGCTGAGCCACTGAGCCCAGCCCATGTTTCAGTATTTAAACATCCAGTTGAAAAATACTAGTTCTAGATCGGGCATTCTGAGCAATTATGATAACTCACATTCATACTATAGGACCTCGCCCCTCATCTGGAACGGTTTGGCCTCATAAGCACATTCCCAGGCACCGTATTAACTGCTTTACAGATACTGTCTTCACTTAACTTTTTTTTTGAGTTGGATTGTCACTCTGTCACCCAGGGTGGAGTGCAATGGCTGGCCACTGCAGACTCGACCAGCAAGCCAAGATGATCCTTCCTCCTCAGCCTTCCAAGTAGCTGGAACCACAGGCGTGGCCCACCCACCGGGCTGGCCTCAAACCCCCAGCTCAGGCAATCCTCTCACCTCCGCCTCCCCAAGTGCTGGGATTACAGGCGTGAGCCACGGTGCCCAGCCACTTAATTTTTATAGCGTGACAAGTTAGGCCCTTGATCACAATCCTTTTTACAGCCAAGAAAGACTGACATTAAGAAATAATGTCACTTTGGGAGGCAGGGGTGAGAGGACTGCCTGAGCCCAGGCCGGGCAACTTAGTGAGACCTCCTTTCCACAATAAGTAAAAAAATTTGCTGTGCATGGTGGCCCGTGCCTCTAGTTCTACTTGGAAGACTGAGGGGAAAGGATCGCCTGAGCCCAGCAGGTTGAGGCTGCAGTGACTGTGGCCGTGCCACTACACTCCAGCCTGGACGACAGAGTGAGGCTCCAACTCAAAAAAGAGAGAGAGAAAGGGAGGGGAAGGGAAGAAAAGGAAAGAAAAGAAAGAATTATAAATTCTTTAGTTAATGTCGCACTCTGGAGTCTGTCCTCCCATCCCTCAGTCTAAAGACCCTTCCTGAACACTTCTCCTAACAGATACCCCGTAGTCCTGATAGGCTCGAGATTACAACGAGAGCAGAGAAGCAGGATGAACTGGCTGCACATCAGGAGCTCTGGGTATCCCAAACTGTCGCCAATGACCCGGGGCCAGCCCCCACCCTGTGGAACGGTTTCCCCTTCGAGAGATTAGACAGCGAGAGACGATGCACAGCTCCTCTCAGTCCTGGCCAACCCAGGCCGTTCGAAAGCCGGATTCCAACCCCAACACGACTCCCAAGGCGCTCTGCAGCCTGCCACTTTCTCTCTCGTGTTGGTCTCTAGCCAGGCGCAGTGGCTCACACCTGTAAATCCCAGCACTTTGGGAGGCCGAGGCGAAAGGAATGCCTGAGCCCCGGAGTTCGAGACCCGCCTGGACAACATGGGGAGACCTCAAATCCACGATACACTTGAACAATCAGCCGGGCGGGTTGGTGAGCGCCCGTCGTCCCAGATGCTGAGGCGGAAGGATCGCCTGAGCCCAGCAGGTCGAGGCTGCGGTGGCCGTGAGCGTGTCACGGCCCTCCAGCCTGGGCGACACAGTAGACTCCGACTCAAGAAAAAAAAAATTGGTGTCTACACTCAAGACAAGGACTCCCGATCAGACGGGAAAAGCAAGGCCCAAGTAGGGATGCGGTTTTCAGAGCTGCAACGCCCACCAAGAGAGTCTCACCCCCTGCCCGCTTCCCTCCGCCCCAGAGCCCAGAGCTCTCACCAGCAGCCGCAGCGCGTGGCCCGGCTGGACGCCGGTTCGCCAGCAACGCAGCGTCGACCGAAACACTGCAGCGGCCATCTTGGACGATCCCGAGACGCCGGCCTTCGGCGCGCGCATCGGTCAGGCCCCGCCCCCTTGCTGCGCGCGCAGCCTGGACAGGAAGCCCGCCTGCACAGAAGCCTAAGGGGCGGGGCCAGGGCCGCCTGGAACGGTACAAATACCGGGGGCGCTCGCGGTCGCTCGGCATTGACGTAGCACGCAGCCGGTAGTGTGAACGCGCGCGCCCTCGCTCCTTCCTCTTTCTCGACTCCATCTTCGCCGTAGTGGCAGTCGGGGCCGCGGCTCAGGTAAGTTCGGAGCCGCCGTCGAATCCGGGAGGCTGAGCAGCTCGGCCGCGAGGTCAGGGAACGCGGAGGAGACCGAGGAACGGGGACGACTCTCCGGTCCGCATCCGAGCTCCCCGGCAGGCCCCGCCTGCCCCACGTGAAACCACCCCGGCTACCCCCGTCCGGTCGCGCCTGGGCCGCTTTCCGCTCCCCGACCCCTTCTCTCCTGGGGTGCTTCCCCTCTTACGAGCCCTCTTTCCTCCCTCAGTCGCCACCATGCAGCTCTTCGTCCGCGCCCAGAAACTGCACACCCTCGAGGTGACCGGCCGGGAGACGGTAGCCCAGATCAAGGTAAGGCTGCTCGGGCCGCCCGTCGGGTTCCGGGGTCCTGCGCCCCTCCTTCCTCCCGCGCCCCCGCGGGATGGCTCACAGAGTCCCTTTTCTTCCTGCAGGCTCAGGTGGCCGCGCTGGAGGGTATCGCCCCAGAAGATCAGGTTGTGCTCCTGGAGGGCTCGCCGCTGGAGGATGAGGCCACCCTGGGCCAGTGTGGGGTGGAGGCCCTGGCCACTCTGGAAGTAGCCGGCCGCATGCTCGGAGGTGAGAGAGGGAGGGGCATGGGGGGTTTTTTTGGGTTTTTTTTTTTTTTTGAGTTGGAGTCTCACTCGCTCAGACTGGAGTGCAGTGGCCGCTCCCGGCCACCGCAGCCTCGACCTGCTGGATTCCGCCTCAGCCTTCCGAGTAGCCGGAATTATAGGCGCGTACTACCACGCCCGGATGATTTTTGATTTATTGTAGAGATGAGGTCTTGCCAAGTTGCCCAGGCGGGTCTCAACCCGCGGGCTCAGGCAATCCACTTACCTCAGCCTCCCAAAGGCGCGGGATTACAGGCTGAGCCACCGAGTCCGGCCGAGGGGCATGTTTTGGGGGTTTTTTTTGACTTGGTGTCTCACTGTGTTGCCCAGGCTGGAGGACAGTGGCATACTGCTCACAGCCACCGCAGTCTCGACCTGCTGGGCTCAGGCGATCCTTCAGCCTCAGCCTTCCAAGGAGCTGGAACGACTGGCATGCACCACCACGCCCGGCTAATTTTTTTATTTATTGTAGAGACAAGGTCTCACCAAGTTGCCAGGGCCGGTCTCCAACCCCTGGGCTCAGGCAATCCTCTCCCCTCATCCTCCCAGAATGCTGGGATTATTGGCATGAACCACTGTGCCCAGCCAGGAATGTTTTTTGAACCTCCCATAAGCACCTAATTGATGGGTGTGGGGTGCATGGGCCTGGCAGCTGTCACTTAGATTGATTCTTTTTATTTACTCATTTATTTTTGAGTTGGAATCTCCCTCTGTCACCCAAGCTGGAGGGCAGTGGCACACTCACGGCCACCGCAGCCTCGACCTGCTGGGCTCAGGTGATCCTTCCGCCTCAGCCTCCCAAGTAGCTGGAACTACAGGGGCAAGCCACCACACCCAGCTAATTTTTTTGTATTTATTGTAGAGACGAGGTCTCACCAAGTTGCCCAGGCTGGTCTCAAACCCCAGAACTCAGACAATCCTCTTTCCTCTGCCTCCCAAAGTGCTGGGATTACAGGCATGAGCCACCACGCCCAACTGAGATTGATTTTTACACTTCTCAAAATAAACTCTTCAAGGAAGATTCTTAGGACACTGAGCCAGACAGTAGTTATATTTCAGTCATTTACCAGGTTGTCTGGCTCTCAGTGTCCTCACTAAAATTAGGTCAGACCAGACCCCCAAGGTGCTCTTCAGTTTAAGTCAGGAGCTGATAAGTTGCCACGTGGAACTTGGTCAGAGGTCGAGCTTCTGCGACTTTGTTCTCACTAACCTACTGGATCCAGCTTTTCTTTAAAGGCTTGAGTGGAGGGAAGAGGGATTCTGCTGGGCTGTGCCTTCTTGTCTTAACCTACTACTATCCTTTCCGCCACAGGTAAAGTCCATGGTTCCCTTGCTCGTGCTGGGAAAGTGAGAGGTCAGACTCCTAAGGTGAGTGAGGGCGCTCGTGACGGTGTCTGGGCCATGCTTGTGTTTTCCTGTCACAGGTAAAGCAAGACTGGACTCCTGCCCTGTCTGCCTCCTGCCTCCCTAGAGATTACTTGGGCGTGGAAGAGGTCAGCCTGGGTCTGATTAGGCCTCCCTTTTCCCAGGTGGCCAAACAAGAGAAGAAGAAGAAGAAGACGGGCCGGGCCAAGCGGAGAATGCAGTACAACCGGCGTTTTGTCAATGTTGTGCCTACCTTTGGCAAGAAGAAGGGCCCCAATGCCAACTCCTAAGTCCTTAGTGATCCTGACTTTCTCCAATAAAGCAATTTAGCCCGGTCACCTCATTGTTTCATTTTCCTTTTTTCTTAGAAGGCAGTATCTATTGAGAGGACAGAAAAGCTCCCACAGTGGGAGGGCACCTGAAGTGGCCAGTTTCATTTTCATTTGCAGGGCGTCGGGGAGAGGTGTGGCTTCTAGGGCGGGTGGTGTGCTCCTAGAACAGTGAGGCAGGAACGGCGGGGGCCCTTGGTTGTGGGGGGGCCGTCAATCTGCAAGAGAAGCTTCCCGTGGAGAATCAGTAACCTCAGATGGAGAGTTTGGGAAATTCCCTATCCTAATTCACTTAATTTCCCCAAGTCCTTTTTCATCTTCTAAACAGAGACAGTAGCAGGAATTACTGGTGGGAGGTTTGTTACGGAGGCACAACAGAAGGGAGGTAGGGACAGAAGGGGTTTGGGTAGAAGGTGAATCTGGCCTTTTCCTGAACTTGGGTCCAGCTGTGGCCTCAGTAGAGTCCAGGGCAGGCACCTGATCTGCCTCAGCTTTAGGAATCAATACTGCTTTGTTACTTTGGCACCTTGGTGGTGGCTGACCTTGTTTGTGTCTCAGCGATTGGCTGGCCTTGCTAACCTAATCACGCCTGTGATTGGATAGCGGGTGGTTGGTGTTCCCAAAAGTGGAGTTTCTCCTGAGTTTGAGCTGGATTCAAGTTTCCTTTTTAGCAAGGGAGACTGCCAGCACGTCTGTACCCCACTCATTGATTCAGCTAGAAGTTTTTCTGGTTTTGTTTTTTGAGTTGGAGTCACTCCGTCGCCCAGGCTGGAGTGCAGTGGCACGCTCAAGCCACCCCAGCGTGAACCCGCCGTGCTCAGGCAATCTTCCAAGTAGCCAGAACTACAGGCGCGTGCTACCACGCACGGCTAATTTTTTAATTTATTGTAGAGATGAGGTCTTGCCAAGATGCCCAGGCTGTTCTCAAACCCATGGGCTCAGGCAGTCCCCTCACCTCAGCCTCCCCAGCTAAAACTTTGAACCTGTTGGTTCTTAGAATATAGCAGCATCCCCATGGGGTAAAAGCCTTGGGCTCTAGACTTTGCCTGAGCTTAGACTCCTTATTTTTCTGCTCTGTTTATTTGCTGACTGGCCTTGAACTAACTCATAATTAATTAATTATTGAGTCAGAGTCTCACTCTGTCCCCAGGTTGGGGTGCAGGGGCACATTCACACCCACCGCAGCCTCGACCTACTGGGCTCCGACGATCCTTCCACCTCAGCCCCCCAAGTAGCTGGAACCACAGGTGTGCGCCACCACTTCCGGCTAATTTTTTGATTTATTGTAGCGATGAAGTCTTGCCGTGTTGCTCAGGCTGGTCTTGAACCCCTGAACTCAGGTAATCCTCTTGCCGCCACCTCCCAAAGTGCTGGAATTACAGGGATGAGCCATAGCACCCGATTACTAACTTGTAATTTAATCTCTGCCGTCATCTCTATACAGTTGGCTGTGAGGACTAAATTAAAGGATGCAAAAGTGCTTACTTAGACCAGCACGGATTTCAAAGTGTTAATGACCATGTTGTGAGAAAGAGACAAGCCAGCACGCTGAGTCTAATTAATTATGAGTCCTTTATTAACACGTGGGTCAAGAGCAGGCTCACGCCAGAAAAACTCTTGACACCTGAAGTATGCCAGCAAGAAGCTTATAAAGGCAAAACCCACCAGTGGGCTACATAGCAGGGGGTGAGGGTACAAGGAACTAAAAACGAAAGGAACGATTTCTTGGATTTCAGTTAGCAAGGCATACAATTACACAGAACTTGTGGCTAGGGAGTTTTGCAAATGGTCAACATGAACGGTCAACGTGATCAGCTCACAGGAACTCAGCTGTGGGTCTGTGGTCATGGGAACGTTACAATGATACGTACACAATGGGGGTTCATTTTTAGGTCAAGCAGGCAGTTAAGATGGAAGACTTAACAAGATGGAGTTACTTATGTTAAGTGAGCTATTACAGATTATTATTACTTACATCAAGCATTAAGCAAACTAGTCTTATACTAAGCAAGCTATTTATAAACCATTATTGGTTTTTTCAGATATTTCGATAGTTAGTGCAAATATTGGCTATTTTTGCTTCTTGTGCCAAGACATGACTTCTACCTTTTAGCAGCTTAGCTTTTCATGGGGAAAGTGAGGGAACTAAATAGTGGCAAGTATTATGACCTCAAAGAAAGGGTGCTGTCATGAAAGGGAGAAAGGGAACAGACATTATCCCTAGGTAGGGCCTCTGAAGATGAGGTGTGTGAGACCTGGAATGAGCCAATCAAGTGACGGGGTAGTAAACGGGTTCCAATCAGGAAGACAGCTAGGGCAGGGTCAGAGGTGATGTTTCCGGGTAGGTGACCAGTCCTGCAGGTCCTTGTCAGCCAGGGAGAGGAATTAGAGTTTGAGTGCAACCATGATGCGGGTCACCGAAAGGTTTTGGGTAAAAGCCCCATGTGATCTGACCAGTGACCTAATTTCTCAGGCAGATGTTTCTGGAGGGCTGGCAAGAAAGTTGAGAAAAACAAAGTGTTGTCATCCAGGTGAGGGGTCACATAGCTTAGACCCCCAGTAGTAGTGGAGACTAAGGAAAGCTTTCAGGTCCATCTTCATGTCGGGAAATACATGATCCGTATGAAATACAAGGTATTTTGGAGCCGGGTGCTGTGGCTCAAGCACTTTGGGGATTCGAGACCAGCCTAGGCAACTTGGTGAGACCTCGTCTCTACAATAAGTGAAAAATGTAGCCGGGCATGGTGGCACGCACCTGTGGTTCTAGCTACTTGGAAGGCTGAGGCAGAAAGAGGATCATCTGAGTCCAGCAGGCAGAGGCTGCAGTGGTGGTGAGTATGCCACTGCACTCCAGCCTGGTTGACAGTGAGACTCCACTCCAACTCTGGTTTTTTGTTTTTGTTTTTATTGAGTCACAGTCTCACTCTGTCACCCAGGCTGGAGTGCAGTGGCATTCTCACAGCCACTGCAGCCTTCACCTGCTGGGCTCAGGCTATCCTTCCACCTCGGCCTTACAAGTAGCCAGAACTACAGGTGCATGCCACCACGCTCAGCTATCTTTTTAATTTATCGTAGAGATAAAGTCTTGCCATGATGCCCAGTCTGGTCTGGAACCCCTGTACTCAGGCAAATCTCTCGCCTCTGCCTCTCAAAGTGCTGGTGTGAGCCACCACACCTGGTTAGGGGCCAAATTTTTGTTTGTTCTTTCTGTTTTTGAGTTGGAGCCTCGACCTGCTGGGCTCAGGCCCCCCTTCCGCCTCAGCCTTCCAAGCAGCCGGAACTACAGGTGCATGCCACTATGTCCGGCTAATTTTTTTATTTATTGTAGCGATGAGGTCTTGCCAAGTTGCCCGGGCTGGTCGCGAACCCGCACACTCAGGCAATCCACTCGCCTGGGCCTCCCAAAGCGCTGGGATTATAGGCTTGACCGCCGCGCCGGCCGAAGAGGCCATATTTGGGTGCGACCACTAGGGGGCGAGCTGGGACAGGCGGAGCGCTCTCCTGACGCGTTTCCGCCCTCCCTGCGTCATCATGCCGGGAGGGCCCCGAACAGCGGCTTCTGCGCCGGCCCAAGCCCTCCTGGGGAAAGGGGCGGGGCTTGGCTGCCGAGTGCGGGCGAAAGTTGCCGAGAGTCCTCGGAAACTCCACCCGGCCTAAGCCCTCCGTCGGCCCGCCGAGAGGCGGAAGTAGCGGCAGAAGCGCCGGAAGTGCCGAGCTCCCTGCAGCACGCGGCGCCCGTTGTCATGGAGCCGGCCGGGCCCTGCGCCTCCTGCCCCGCCGGGGCGGCCCAGCCGGCGCGCTACACCTGCCCGCGCTGCAACGCGCCCTACTGCTCGCTGCGCTGCTACCGGGCGCATGGCGCCTGCGCCGAAGACTTCTACCGCGACCAGGTGCTGGGGGAGCTCCGCGGCCGCAGCGCCTCGCCCAGCCGCCTGGCCCGCGCTCTGCGCCGGCTGCGCCAGCAACGCGAGACCGAGGACGAGCCCGACGCGGCAGGCCCCGGCCCC
>NW_007247286.1:0-4035 GCF_000164805.1 Carlito syrichta | reverse complement strand
AGGAGGTGGCCGCCCTCGCCGGGGAACTGGAGCGGCTCTGGGGGGGCCCCGTGCCGCCGGCCCCGAGGACCCTCATCGAGGAGCTGCCTGGCTGAACGGAGACCGGTCGTTAATAAAGCTGTGACGGGCCTGCCGTGTGGGCAGTGCCCATGTCTCTTCTTTTTTCCTGAGTCGGAGTCTCACTCCGTCGCCCGGGCTGGAGTGCAGTGGCACGCTTACGGCCACCACAGCCTCGACCTGCTGGACTCCGGCGATCCTTCTCTCTCAGCCTTCCAGGTAGCTGGAACTATGCCTGGCTAATTTTTTGATTTATTGTAGCGATGAGGTCTCCCCAAGTTGCCCGGGCTGGTCTCGAACCCGTGGGCTCAGGCAGTCCTCCCACTTCGGCCCCCCTAAGTGCTGGGATTATAGGCGTGAGCCACCGCACCCGGTGACAGTGCCCGTTTCTCCTATTTCTTTTTTTAGTGAGGAAGCAGGATTTATTGAGAGGATAGAGAAGCTCCCAGAGTGGGAGGGGACCCAAAGGGGTCGTTTCTGAGTGACAGCTGTCGTCTCCCCGACACCACCGCTGGGCTTCTCCTGGATCAGGGCTGACCCAGCCCGTCATAAACACAGTGGCCCCAGGATTGGGGGAGAAGCACACCGAAGGTTCCACATGTTTTGTTCAAAGAAGTCAGAGCAGCACCATTTTCGGCCGCTGGCTCATTTTCTCCTTGTCCCAGACCATCTCTTCTGAAGCTGTTAGGTCTGCCTGGTGGCGCTCGGCCAGGTGTGTCCAGGGTCCTGGTCCTGGGCGCGCTGGTGGGTGGGTGAGCCCATGCCCGGCCAGGGCAGTGGGACCCTCAGTAGATGTAGGGCACGATGCGGTAGGGCACGCGCCGGCAGTACTCACGCCAGGCCAGGCCGTATTTCTGCAGGCACTGGCGCTCGTCCCGGGCCTCGCGGTGTACCAGCAGCGCCGCGAAGTAGAGGAGGTAGAAGTAGGGCAGCAGGTGGGACACCCCTGCGGGGAGGCTCTGTGACCGCGCTGCCGCCCGTTGACAAAGGTTTCGGCACCCAGTGGTTCCTGAGGGCACTGGGCGGGCGGCAGCCAGGCACATGGGAGGCCGGCTCGGAGGTGTGTCCCAGCCACCCTCTGGGCCCATCCACTGCTCCCTGACTCCTCCCTCCACTGGGCCCACCCACACTGGGCATCCCGTGGTCACTGCACCACCTCTGTCCCTCGCACCCCTGCCCATACCCACCCAGGCCACTCACCGCAGGGCAAGGACCAGGCCAGCGCCATGATGAGATCGCCCAGGTAGTTGGGGTGGCGGACCATACCCCACCACCCGGACACCAGCAGCTGCCGCCCTGTGGCTGTGGGGATGGTCTCAAGGCCTGGTGAAAGACAGGAGCGGGGTGGGCAGCTCCCAGGAAACCTAGCTGCCCCACCTCGCCCGTGGCGCCCCAGAGACCCGGCTCACCAGCCACTCTGGGGTCAGTAGGATTCTTCCGGAAAGTGTTTTTCTGGGAATTCGCCCCGCGGAAGATGTAGTAACCAACAGCTAGGGAGAGAGCAAGCAGGTGTGCACGGCTGATGGTCAGAGCGCTCTGTCTGCCCCGACCATCCACTCAGCCTGTCCACAGCCCAGACTCTGCCTGGTCCCCAGCTTTAGAGAAGCCCCTGGGGTCAGCACCTACCCAGTAGGTGTTACGAAAATGGCGAGTGGATTAAAAGGAAGGGGACAGGCTGGGCCCAGCTCGCTGCCCCTGACTGACCATTGATGAGGCAGATGACGGAGGCCATGGGCAGCTCCAGGGGCTGCGGGTGGTACAGCAGGAACTGGGCCTGCAGGCTGTAGGTGAAGGGGACCCAGGCGAGGTCCCCAAAGGCCAGCATGAAGCCAAACCCGTCATGTGTGATGTCCATGGTGGTCAGGATGGCCTCCTGCAGGAATGGGACCCAGACATGCTGGCTTAATCCCCACGAGGTCCTCAGACAGCCTCCTCTGCCTCCCTGGCATGGTCCCGTCTCACCTCATGCCAGAGGGCATCACCCACGTAGAGTAACTGGAAGCCATTGACCAGCCACATGGCCAGCGAGGGCCTCCCCCACAGCTCTACCTCCCGCACCAGCAGGGCCAGGTTGATGAGGACCTGAGGGAGGGGGGACAGGACAGTCACCTCCACGGAAGTGGCAGCCCAGCCACTGGCTGTCACAGACACACTCCAGCCCTTTGTTGAATGCTTCCAGGCCCTGTTCCCAGGAGCACAGGACTGGCGGGGGGGAGCCTGCTTCTCTGTCCCGTCATGAGCCCTTGCAGGGAACAGCCCTGGGGGCAAGTGACTGTTCAGCCTCCAGAGTTCAAACAGGCCCAATGAGTTTTGTCACCTCAGCAGGTTGTTTACCCTCACTCCAAGCCTCGTTTCCCCACCCGCGTGTGGAAAATGGGGGTAATCCCAGACCCGCCTTGGAACTGGCTGAGGACTTGGTTTTGGGTGTGTGAAGCACTGAGCTCAGCATACCTGGCCCTTGGCAAGAGCTCAGCAGTGGCTAGCTGCAGCCAGCCTGCACTGGGCACCTGCGTTTTACACTGAGCTCAGTTCCGGCATTACGGTTACCCCTTCTAATCCTCACAAGAATCTCAGGAGAAAGCATCCATTTTGTTCCCATTTCACAGAAGAGGACATGGCCTCAGAGGCTGTCATGCCTGCAGTCAGGCCAGGGTCCAGGCCCATGTTGGGCACATGGCACTCCTGCCTCTGGATGAGATTGTTTCCAGGGTGATATGTCAGACCTTGCCCAAAAGTCCCTTTGGCTGATCTTGGCTACTGTCCAACATGGGTCCACACGGCTGGGATGTTGCCAAGGCCACCAGTGACGGATGATATGGAAACCCAGAGACCAATTTTAGGTTCTACTCTCTCTGCCTTGGCCATCAGGCAGCCAGGATCATGCTGCTGAAAACAGACTCCGCGCTTCACCACCCTGTTTGCACAGGTGATCTTTCCACCCGCATTCCTTACTCCTGCTTTTCTTTTTGTTTTGTTTTGTTTTTCTTGAGTTGGAGTCTCACTCTGTCGCCAGGCTGGAGTGCAGTGGAGGGCCCCGGCCACTGCAGCCTCGACCTACTGGGTTCAGGCGAACCTTCGGCAGCAGCCTTCCAAGTAGCTGGAACTATAGGCACGTGTCACCATGCCTGGCTATTTTTGATTTATTGTAGAGACGCGGTCTGGCCAAGTTGCCCAAGCTGGTCTTGAACCCCTGGACTCAGACAATCCTCTCACCCTCGGTCTTCCAAAGTGCTGGGATTACAGGCTTGCGCTACCGTACCCAGCCCTGCTTTGCTTTTCTCCATAGCACTGGTCATTCCTGACATGCTATTGTACTTTTTTAATTGTTGGCCTGTCTTTCCCACTAGAATGTAAGCTCTGTGAGATGGAGGTTGGCCTGTAACATGTTTGTTTCTGCAGAGCAGTGCCTAGGGCAGGGGTGGACTCAACAAATGTTTGTGAGGTCTGATTGAGAGTGACTCACGTCTGCGCGATTTGGGTCCCGTCCTGCCCGGGCACGGCTCACCCACCCGCCCCTCGACCCGTCCGGTGGCCAGCTCCGTCGGGCCCAGCATACCCAGCCGATGAGGCCGGGCCGCAGTTCGCAGAAATATTTGAAATCAAAGGAACAGATGCGAGGATTGAGCTCCCGTCCCAGGAAAAAGTCGTAGATTGGGTTGCCTGGAGAGTAACAGGGTGGGGCGGGGGTGAAGGTGCAGGTAGGCGCCTCCGTCGGCCTTGGCCCCGCCTCCCGGGACCCGGCTCACCTGAGCTCCCCCCGGGTGCCAGGGCCGAGACCGGGGCCGCCAGGGCCTTCACGTAGAGGAAGAGGCTGAGGACGAAGGCTGTGAGGGTGGCTGCAAACGCCAGGGGCAGGAGCATCTCCGGGAGCGCCCCCAGGGGCAGCCCCGCGCACGCCCCCAGCCCCACCAGCAGGGCTGTCAGCGCCAGGGCCTGGAAGCCTGAACCACCGCACGCGTGAGCCCAGGGCTGCGCCCG
>NW_007247285.1:608028-608780 GCF_000164805.1 Carlito syrichta | reverse complement strand
AGATCACCAAAATAAAAGCCCAAATCCAGGACATAGAAGACAAAAAGATAATACAAAAAATCAATGAAACAAAAAGTTGGTTCTTCGAAAGGATAAGCAAGATCGATGGTCCCCTAGCTAGACTGACCAAGAAAAAACGAGAAAAAAATCAAATAAGCACAATCAGAAACACAAAAGATGAAGTCACATCTGACCCTGAAGAAATACAAAAGATCATTAGAGACTACTACATACACTTGTATGGAAACAAACTTGAAAACCTTAAGGAAATGGAGGACTTTCTGACATCACACCGCCTACCTAGGTTGGAACAAGAAGAAATTGAGACCCTAAATAGACCAATAACAATCAAGGAAATTGACTATGTAATAAGAAAACTTCCTACAAAAAAAAGTCCTGGTCCAGATGGTTTTCCAGTAGAATTCTACAAGACATTTAAGGAGGAGCTGATACCAATCCTACTGAAGGTATTCCAGGCAATTGAAAAAGATGGAACTCTCCCCAAATCATTTTACGAAGGTAACATCACATTGATACCCAAGTCAGGTCAGGATCCAACAAAGAAAGAGAACTACAGGCCAATATCTTTGATGAACATAGATGCTAAAATTCTCAACAAGATCCTAGCAAACCGGATTCAGCAATACATCTCAAAAATCATCCACCATGTCCAAGTAGGTTTCATTCCTGGGATGCAAGGCTGGTTCAACATTCATAAAACCATAAATGTAATTAAATACATCAACAGATGT
>NW_007247285.1:597954-606932 GCF_000164805.1 Carlito syrichta | reverse complement strand
GAATGCAGTGTGGCGATTCCTAAAAGCTCTAAAAATCGACCTTCCATATGACCCTGCAATCCCCCTACTGGGAATATACCCTGAAGAACACAAATCACTCTACAAAAAAGATACCTGCACACGTATGTTATCGCAGTGTTGTTCACAATAGCAAGAACCTGGAAACAACCATGCTGCCCATCGAAAGAGGACTGGATTAAAGAAATGTGGTACATATACACGACGGAATACTATGCAGTCATAAAAAAAGAACAAAATCATGAATTTCTTAGCAACCTGGATGGAACTAGAGTCTATAATACTGAGTGACCTCTCACAGAAACAAAGATCCGAGTATCACACGTTCTCACTCATATAATGGACCTTGAACATCCAATGTAATACTATAAGAAAATGACTGACGGTACTGGGAAACTATGGTGGGGGAAGGGGATGGGATTAATAGTAGCAAATATCTGCCTGGGGATGGGAAAACACCTCTTATCATCAGGGTGACTGAATGAAGCGTAATTGTACACCTCACCCTTAACTGTACCCCACAAAACCATAATAAAAAATATTGATTAAAAAAAAATCACCATATTATTTGGTTACAATTCTGCAATTTGGGTTAGATGCTCATATGAGCAGTTCTTATTCTGGTCTTTTACAGAGTCACTTAAATGAATAAAATCATCTGGTAACTCAACTGTGGTTAGAAGATATAAATTAGCCTCAATCGTATATCTGCTGGTTGCTACTGTTGCTAGTTGATCTTGAACACCTTATCTGTGATGGCTGTTTTCTCCTCCATGTGACCTTTCATCTTACAATAGCTACACAGAGGTTCTTCATGTGATGTGTCCAAGACAGAAAAGGAGAGAAGCTTCTTGGCCTATGAAGGCCCAGTATCAAGAGTTACACAATATCACTTTTGCAATATTCATCTAGTCAAAGCAAGTCACAGATCAGCCCACATTCCAGAGGTGGGAAAAAAGACATCATCTTTTGATTGGAAAAGTCATACTGCAAAGCAGTATGAATACAAGGATGAGAATTATTACAGTCATCATTACAAGTAATATACCAGAGAGAATTGATTCAAAGTCTGTCCTAAGATTTATAAGTAAAACATGCTTAAAAATCAGAAACAGAATAATCTCATACAGCACAAACACAAAATGCTCTTTCATATTTAGAGAACCAGATATTCCTTAAAGTTGCCATTACTCTTTTATTCCATCTTCTAAGGGAAAACACAGACAAATACCATTAAGACATTTTGGGTTCATCTCTAAATTTGAAAGACACACTTGGTGACATGACAAGGATGTACATAGATTCAACCACCAAATATTTTCAAAAATTAAGATTCAATGACAAATCCAGAATTTTGACAAAATACATAAAAGTATACCTTTAAGCTGATCCATCATCTTCTCTCTTGCTAAAAGGGTTACACTTTTTGAAAATCTGTATACATTTTTAATAGATTGGGTTATTTCAGGCCCTGTCACAAGCAACTGCAAAGGTTTCACCTTGCAGGCCTCATGGAGAAAGCTAACTCTCCTGACACCAGACTTGGTGCACAGTCAATATGTTGCAGTCTCTGAAGGGAGTTGTCAACAGGAGTCAGGCCTCCCTGATTAGCTATGTTCTTATACATATCTGCATTCTGAGACCACACACCTTTATCGGGAGGCCTCTTTAGCAGGGGCTCTAAACATCTGAGACCTTTCCAGGCACTTTTACTGTGACCACCTTACAATGTGAGAGAAGGGTAGCTTGAAGACACGTTTCTCCACTCTGATTCTGATTCTCACTGCTTTTTTCATTCCTAGTCCTTTGCCTTTTCCTTCCTCCAGTCCCTGGGTCCTTAAAATGGCAGAAACCAGGCAACCCTTTATCAGGTCCCCTCCTGCTTGGGAGCTTGTCTTCTTAATGAACTCCTGCTGTCTCACACACATACACAAAAATGTCAGAAACTCTTTGTTCTAGGCTCCCTTGGCAGTGAGACAACCCCATATCTGCATTGATCCACCTGACTCTCACCTGGGGCTGTTCAGTGGGGAAGAAGGCACACTGCATTTTCTCTTAGCCTCTTATTTATACTACAGCAATAAGTAATTAATGGCTTGACTGTTTCTTTCATTTGTGCAGCTCAGTTCTCTCTAGCTCAACTCAGCTCTTAATACTTTCCTATTATAAGCATTGTTGCAATAAATAACTCTGTATATGCACAGTATCTCACATGTGGGAGCAAAGGGTGAGATAAGTTTCTAGAAGTGCAATTGCTGGTCAAATAATAAATGCATAGTTTTGATAAAAAAGCAAAAAAAAATCTGTCTCAGGAGCTCAATACAGTTTGGTTTGATTTGGTTTGGTTTTGTCTTTTCCCCCTTACCTCCAATAAGATTATACCCCAGTACTCTCTGCCTTCAATTTTGAAATTGCATCACCCCAAAAAGTACTTATAAAATATGCTTTCAAATATTTGTAGAATGAAGTCTTGACTAATGTCCTAGCCTACATCTACTACTCAGAGGAACTTGCATCATTTACCTAGACAACAGTTAATGAATAAAGCCCTCAGTCAAGACCAAGCAGCTATTTTTAATGAATTTATAACACAGCTTCTTCCTGAAAAGGTAGAGATCAGAAACTCTAAAACTCAATTCAGAAATAGCCTGCAAAAATATATGTAGCATATTTTTACAAATTTTTATTTGTGATGTAGCCTTAAGAGTCTCAAGATAACAGTCATTTCCTTACAGCAGAATGTTCACTCAGAAGAACACTCAAAAGAGAGAAAATATATCATTTAAGAGCATCTTACTATGACAGGCCATTTGTTTTTCTTTTCTTTTTTCTCTTTCTTTCTTTTTTTGCTTGTTTGTTTAAAAATGGGATTTCACCAGGCGAGATGGTTCATGCCTGTAATCCCAGCACTTTGGGAAGCAGAGGCAAGAGAATTGCCTGAACCCAGAGGTTTGAGACAAGTCTGGGCAACTTGGCAAGATCGTGTCTCTACAATAAATAAAAAAATTAGCCAGGTATGGTGGCGCACACCTGTAGTTCCAACTACTTGGAAGTCTGAGGAGGAAGGATTGCCTGAGTCTATGGTGGCCATGAGCATGTCACTGCACTCCAATCTGGGCGGCAGAGTGAGACTACAACTCAAAAAACTAAATAAATAAATATATAAATAATAAGGATAGGATTTTGATTCTGGATTAAGATGGCCCGCTTGAGGCAGCTAGAGTGAGTTTCTCCTATAGAGTAAAGCAAGACAGAGTTTTCTCAGCACGCAGAGAAGAACGGATCCAGTAGCCCACCCCACAAGTCTCCAAAGGAGTGATAATAACCACTTAGAAAAAAGAAGAAAAGAATCCACCAACTTGGGCTGGAACAGGCCAGACTCTTTCCTGTACCACCACTGTCTACCACAGCCTCCAGACACAGTGGGGAAGATGAGTGACAGGAATTTGGGGGTTATGTGCTCCTGCTGTCAACTTGCAGGGCTCCTTGGACCTTGTGGGACTCCAATCACTCAAGGGAAACCATCTCCCTCCCAGTCATGCTCTGTCATGGAATGGTGCATGAAATATTCTTAAGCAGCATCAGTTGATATATCCCAGGAACTCAACATTTGCAGGGTGGAGAAAATGTTTTCCTGACAGCTTGGGAAGAAATGGGTCCCAAGTGCAAATTCTGCTGCTACAAACAGTTCCTGGCTAGATGTGCTGCCTGAGAACAGCAGAGGTCCTGAGGCCAGTTGCACCTTGGCATTCAGACCACAGACTGTCTTAGGCCAAGGTGGGAACTGGGTGGGATACATTTCCATAGCAACCCCTCACTCTCCTTGTGAACATTTCTGGGCCTGCTCTGCACAACAGCATTACCCTAGTGGCCTGGAATTCACTTCTAATCCCCACTGGGGCAGTTAAGAGTGTATCCTTGTGGAATGCTTCATCTCCTTTCCCTTGAAATACCCCAGAAGGTTCAAAACATACAGAAAACTTAAGAAATTCCCAGAACCCTGCCCTCAATCTAGGCTGGCTGGGCATTTCCTTGAAGCAACACTTACCAAGAAGAAACATTACAAGGCACTATAGTAACCAGGTTTCTCCCACAAGTGCAACTTTCTGGCCAGAAGTCAACAGTACAGCTGACCACATCACATACACTACCTCAGGTTTGGGGAAGTACAGATCCCAAGTGACAGCTATGAGCATTCTCCAAGTCACTCCAGTCACTCAGGATGCCATGCACCAGTGCAGCACAGAGCTACTACATTTGGCAATTGAGAAACTTAACAAATAAAGGCTATAAATAACCAAGGGTTATATATAGTGCCTACAGTCAGCCCCTTTCCAATCTCAAATAAGAAGACATTGTCTACCAAAATGAGAAGAAACCAGAAAAATGATTCTGTAAATATGAAAAATAGAATTTTCCAGCATCCACAAAAAAAATCACACCAACTCTTCAGCAATGAATCCTAACCAAAATGAAACTGTTGAAATTTCAGATATAGAATTTGAAAGGTTGATGATAAATTTGGTTAATAAACTAAGGAGAAAGTTGAAAAATAATATAAAGATTTTTTTAAATGATGTAAGACATAGATAAAAAAAATTTGCTAAGAACATAGTCACTTTTTTAAAAAGTTGAAATTCTGTATATGAAAGAACCATTTAGGAAAATAAAAATATGCAGTGGAAAGTTTTAACAGTAGACTAGAACAAGCAAAAGAAAAGTTCTCAGAACTTGAAAACAAATCTTTTAAATTAAACCAATCAGAAACAATAAAGAAAAAAGTATTGAGAGAACATAATAATGTCTCCAAGAAATGTCGGATTATGCAAAATGTCCAAACCTAGGAATCATAGGTACTCCTGAGGAAGAAGAAAAAGCAACAAGTTTGAAAAACCTATTTGAGGGAATAATGGAGGAAAATTTCCCTGACCTTGCAAAGGATCTAAACATCCAGATATAATAAGCCTGAAGAACCCACATAAGTTTCAAAAAGCTCATCTCCAAGACATGTAATCACCTGGCTATGCAAAGTAAATGTGAAGGAAAGCATCAAGTAAAAAGTCAGTCTATCAGAGTAACAGCAGATTTCTTATAAGAAACACTACACACCAGAAGGGAATGAGGCCCCATCTTCAATCTCCTCAAACAGAATAACTGTCAGTCAAGGATTCTGAATTCTGCAAAACCGAGTTTCATAAATGAAGGAGAAATAAAGTCCTTCATAGACAAGTAAACACTGAGGGAATTTTTCACCACTAGACCAGCTCTACAAGAATTGTTCAAAGGAGTCCTAAATACTGAAGCAAAATGTGAAAACATGCCAGTAGAAAAACACTGTAAATCATAAAGTTTATAGATTTTAAACACCAATAAAATAGAGAAACTAAATAAACAAAGCACCCAGATAACAGAAGAGTATCTTACATATCATTATTAACTCTGAACATAAAGGGTTTCAAGGCCCCACTAAAAAGATATAGACTGGTAGAATGAAAAAAACAACCCTAAATATCTGCTATCTTCAAGGGACCCACATAACTTACAAAGACTCCCAAAGACTCAAGGTAAAGGGATGGGGAAAAATATTCCATGCAAATGGAAACCAAAAATGAGCAGAAGCAGCCATTTCCATATCAGATAAAATGGACTTTAAATAAACAACACTTAAAAAAAATTCTAATAGACCTAAAAAAAGAGATAGAGGGCAGTACAATAATAGTGGGAGAATTCAACATTCCACTGACAGCAATAGACAGATCATCAAGGCAGAAATTCAGTAACAGAAAACTAGAGAACATTCCATCACAAAACTATAGAATACAAATTTTTCTCATCAGCACATGGAATATTCTCCAAGATAGACCATATGATAGGCCACAAATCAACTCTCAATAAATTTTTTAAAAATTGGAATCATATCAAGCACCATCTCAGACCATAGTGGAATAAAACTAGAAATTAACTATAAGAAGAACTCATGAAACCAAACAAAATTATAGAAGTTAAACAATTTGCTCCTGAATGATCTTTGGGTCAGCAATTAAATCAAGATGAAATTTCAAAATTCCTTGGAATGAGTGACTGCAATAAAATTAGTTATCAAATCCTCTGGGACACAGACGAATCTATACTCAGAGGAAAATGTATAACACTTTAGGCCTGTGTGAATAAGACTGAACAATTACATATCAACAACTTAACATCACACCATAAGGAAGTAGAAAAACATGAACAAACCAAACCCAAACCCAGAGTAGAACTAAATGAAATTGAAATTAATAAAACAATACAAAGGAACAATGAGACAAAAAGTTGGGTTCTTTGAAATAATAAACAAAATTGGTAGGCCACTAGGTAGATTAATTAAGAAATTAAAAGCTGCCTGAGCCTGTGGGTTCAAGACCCACCTGGGCAAGTTGGCGAGACCTCATCTCTACAATAAAATCAAAAAATTAGCCGAACATGGTAGCACGTGCCTGTAGTTCCAGCTACTTGGAAGGCTGAGGCAGAAGGATCGCCAGAGCCCAGCAGGTCGAGGCCGCGGTGGCCAGGAGCGGCCTCTGCACTCCAGTCTGGGCAACAGAGTGAGACTCCAACTCAAAAAAAAAAAAAAAAATGAAAAGCAAAGACTCAAATTTGTTCTACCATAAGTGAAAAAGGACACATTTTAGTTGATATGACAAAAATTCAAAAGATCATCTAAGACTATTATAATCACTCCTATGCAAACAAACTAGACAATCTAGGGATAAATTCTTGGAAACATACAAAACCCAACCTTGAATCAGAAAGACATAGAAAATCTGAACAGAATAATAAGTAGCAAGATTGAAACAATAATTAGTAGACTCTCAACAACAACAACAAAGGTCTAGAACCTGATGGTCTCACAGCTGAATTCGATCAGACCTTCAAAGAGGAACTGGTGTCAATTTTACTGAAGCTATTACACAATATTGAAGAGGAGGGAATCCTTCCCAACTCCTATGAGGTAAGTAGCACTCTGATAACAAAGCCAGGAAAGACACAATGAAAAAACAATAACAAAACACCTTTATCAATATCCTTGATGAACATAGACACAAAATTCCTCAACAAATATTAGCAAACCAAATTCAACAGCACCATATTTATATACCACAACCAAGTGATGGGATGCAAGGATGGTTCAAGAAACCCAAGTCCATAAACATGATCCACTACATAAACAGTATTAGAAACAAAAATTATATAGTCATTTCAATTGATGCAGAAAAAGCATTTGATAAAATCTGGCATCCCTTCATGATAAAAAATCTCAGCAAAATAGGCATATAGGAAACATTCCTCAGAATAATAAGTCATATGTGACAAACCCACAGTCAATGTCATCCTGGATGGAGAAAATTTTAACACATTTCTCCTCAGAACTGGAACAAGGCAAAGATGCCCACTTCCATTATTACTTGCTAGAGCAATCAGGCAAAAAAAAGAAAGAAAGAAAGAAAAGGTATTCAAATTGGAAAAAGAAGAAATCAAACTTTATCTGTATGTCATTAATCTGATCTTTTACCTAGAGAACCCTAAAAACTCTTCCAAAAGACTCTTGAACTTGAACTTGATACATGAATTTGGTAAAATTCCAGGATACAAAATCAACACACACACAAAATATAAAGTTAATGTGAATGAAAGAATTTTAAGTGAGACAAAAGCATGAAATAAAAAGTAAGCATATCAGACTAACAGCATCATTCTTAGAAGAAACCCTGTAAGCCAGAAGGGAACAAGGCCCCATCTTCACAGCTACATACAAATAGAGAATAAAATCAAGAACTCAATTCAAGAACTCAATAATAACCAAAATACCTAGGAATATATCTAACCAAGGAGGTGAACAATCTACAAGGAGAACTGCAAAACTCTGATAAAAGAAATTGCAGAGAACACAAACAAATGGAGAAACAGCCCATGCTCATTGGTTGGAAGAATCAAGATTATAAAAATAACCACAGCTCCCAATGTATTCTGCAGATTCAATGCAATCTCTCACACTACCAATGTCACTTTCCACAGGATTAGAAAAATAATCCCCAAATTTATATGGAACCAAAAAAGAGACAGAATAGCCAAAGCAATTCTAAGCAAAAAGAACAAAGTTGAAAGCAACACATTACCTGACTTCAAGTTATACTAGAAGTGTATAGCAACCAAAACAGCGTGGTACTGGTACAAGAGCAGACACATGGAACAATGAAACAGAATAAAGAATCAAGAAATAACTCCAAATACCCACAACCAATTGATCTTTGATAAAGTAGACACAAACTTAATACTTGGGGAAACACACCTTATTCAACAAATGGTGCTGGGAAAATAGGATAGCAACATGCTGCAAAATGAATGATCCCTATCTCTTCCCATATATACAAAAATTAACTCAAGATAAATAAAACACTTAAGTGTCATACCTAAAACCATACAAATCCTAGGAAAAAAAACCTAGGAAAAACTCTTATGGGCATCGATTTAGGCCAATAATTTATGACTAAAATTCCAAAAGCAAATGGAGCTAAAATAAATAAAAAGTGGGATTTGACTAAAATAAAAAGCTTTTGCACAGTAATAATAATAATAATAATAAACAGAGCAAACAGGCAACCAACAGAATGGAAGAAGATATTCACAAACTATACATCTGACAAAAGACTAATATCTAGAATCTAAAAAGAAATCAAACAAATCATCAAGAAAACAAACAACCCCATCAAAAAGTGGTGAAATGACATCAATAGACATCTCTCAAAAGAAGATATAAAAATGGACAACAAACATGAAAAAATGCTCAACACACTCATAATCAGGGAAAGGCAAATTAAAACCACAAAGAGATACCACCTTATATCAGTCAGAATGACTATTTTTTTTTTTTTGAGTTGGAGTCTCACTCTGTCGCCCAGACTGGAGTGCAGTGGCCGCTC
>NW_007247285.1:597011-597488 GCF_000164805.1 Carlito syrichta | reverse complement strand
TGTCAGTCATTTTCTTATAGTATTACATTGGATGGTCAAGGTCCACTATATGAGTGAGAATATGTGATACTCAGATCTTTGTTTCTGTGAGTGGTCACTCAGTATTATAGACTCTAGTTTCATCCAGGTTGCTAAGAAATTCATGATTTTGTTCTATTTTATGGCTGTGTAGTATTCCATCATGTTTATGTACCATATTTTTTTAATCCAGTCCTCTTCTGATGGGCAGCATGGTTGCTTCCAAGTTCTTGCTATTGTGAACAATGGTGCGATAAACATACATGTGCAGGTATCTTTTCTATAGAGTAATTTTAGTTCTTCAGGGTATATTCCCAGTAGGGGGATTACGGCATCATATGGGAGGTCAATATTTAGAGCTTTTAGGAGTCACCATACTGTTTTCCACAGAGGTTGCACTAGTTTGCACTCCCATCAACAGTGTAGAAGTGTTCCCTTTTCACCACACCCTCTCCAGCA
>NW_007247285.1:596191-596908 GCF_000164805.1 Carlito syrichta | reverse complement strand
CGGTTTCTTTGGCTTTGCAGAAGCTTGTCAGTTTAATGAGGTCCCACTTGTCTATCTTATCCCCTATGGCCTGCGGGTTTCGGGTTTTGTTCAGGAATTGGATGCTAGTTCCAATTTCCATGAAGGTATGTCCTTCATTTTCTAAGGTTCTTATAATTTGAGGTTTTACATTTAGGTCTCTGATCCATTTAGAGTTAATTTTTGTGTATGGGGATAGATAGGGGTCCTGTTTCAATCTTCTGCATGTGGTCAGCCAGTTTTCCCAGCACCATTTACTGAATAGGTTCTCCTCTCCCCAGTGATAGGTGGTGGAGGCTTTGTCGAAGATGAGTTGGTTGAGAAATTGAGATTTTGCTTTTGGAATCTCAATTCCATTCCATTGGTCTCTATATCTGTTCTTGTACCAATACCAGGCTGATTTGATTATTGTAGCTTTATAGTAAAGTTTGACATCTGGTAATGTGATACCACCTGCTTTTTTGTTTTGTTGAGGACTGTTCTGGCTATTCTTGGTCATTTGTGTTTCCATATGAATTCCTGTGTTGTTTTTTCTAGGTCAGAGAACAATGTTGCTGGTAATTTGATGGGTATTGCATTAAATCTGTAGATTGCCTTAGGTAAGATGGACATCTTCACGATGTTGATTCTTCCAATCCGTGAGTATGGAGTATTTTTCCACTTGTTTGTGTCATCTTTGATTTCTTTGAGCAGTGTTTT